>NW_007245709.1:485828-633187 GCF_000164805.1 Carlito syrichta
TACGTTTGTGTTTCCATATGAATTCCTGTGTTGTTTTTTCTAGGCCTGAGAAGAATGTTGTTGGTAATTTAATGGGTATTGCATTGAATTTGTAGATTGCCTTAGGTAAGATGGACATCTTCACAATGTTGATTCTTCCGATCCATGAGCATGGGATATTTTTCCACTTGTTCGTGTCAGCTTTGATTTCTTTGAGCAGTGTTTTGTAATTTTCGTTGTAAAGGTCTTTCACGTCTCTGGTTAGGAAGATGCCAAGGTATTTCATTTTTTTTTGTGGCTATTGTGAATGGAATTGTGTTTTTTATTTGGGTTACTGTTTGTTACCCTGAAGAACTCAAATCACTCTATAAAAAAGATACCTGCACACGTATGTTTATTGCAGCATTGTTCACAATAGCAAGAACCTGGAAACAACCATGCTGCCCATCAAAAGAGTACTGGATTAAAAAAATGTGGTACATATACATGATGAAATACTACGCAGCCATAAAAAAGAACAAAATCATGAATTTCACAGCAACCTGGATGGAACTAGAGTCTATAACACTGAGTGACCTCTCACAGAAACAAAGATCCGAGTATCACATGTTCTCACTCATATAATGGACCTTGAACATCCAATGTAATACTATAAGAAAATGACTGACGGTACTGGGAAACTATGGGGGGGAGAGGGAGATGGGATTAACAGTAGCAAATATTTGTCTGGGGATGGGAAAACACCTCTTATCAACAGGGCGCCTGAATGAAACATAATTGTACTCCTAACCCTTAACTGTACCCCACAAACCATAATAAAAAATATTGATTAATTAAAAAAAAAGGTATTGACTTTTATTAAATGCTCTTTTGTATCTAAAAAAAAAAAAAGAGAGAGATTGGGCCAGGCTCGGTGGCTCAGCCTGTAATCCCGCACTTTGGGAGGCTGAGGTGAGTGGATTGCCTGAGCCTGCGGGTTCGAGACATGCCTGGGCAACTTGACGAGACCTCATCTCTACAATAAATCAAAAATTAGCCGGGTGTGGTAGCACGTGCCTGTAATCCCGGTTACTTGGAAGACTGAGGCGGAAGAATCACCGGAGCCCAGCAGGTCGAGGCTGCAGTGGCCGGGAGCGGCCACTGCACTCTGGTCTGGGCAACAGAGTGAGGCTCCAACTCAAAAAAATAAAAAATAAAAATAAAAAAATAAAAAGAGAGATTGTATAGAGATGGTCATTTGGTAGTTCAGGGCTGAGGCCTAGGGCTCTGAGTTTTGAAAAAAAGCTTCACAGATGAACCTGGTGTGCAGGCAGGGTTAGGGACTTCTTGGTTAAATGATCTGTCCAAAGGTCACACAGCTAATAAAGGCAAAGAACAGGGACTCAGCTCCAGACCTTTCCATACCTCTCTAGAGCTTTATCTACTATTATTCATGCTGGTTTTATTCATGTACATGGTTCTTATCATAATATTATATGTTAGTCATAAAATAAAATAATAGAGATAAAAGAGAGTTTGAATTTAAAACATTATATAAACATAAGGTGCTATGATTATTAAATGTTAAAATAATTACTCCTATCCCATTACGGCTAAGTCATATGATTTATCTGCTTTAACTAAGTAAGGGGTGAAGCTCTGTGGGTAACATAAGCTATTTTTAAGGTTATATGAAGCAAACATAAATTAAACAATGTGACACCAAGGCTGAAATAATGTAAGCAAGCACCAAATGAAACGTTTAAGTGAATTCAAAATAGAGTAATGTACTGTTACCTACTGTTACCCTATCTTGAACATGCTGACTTAATGTGGCATCATGAAGGAAGAGACTAGGATAAAGAGAAAGCAGAGGATAAATAGAGAAATAAAGATCATTTCAGTGTGATCATGACCAGGCCATTCATATTTCCCATGTAGCCTGGAAACAATTTCATACTTATTGGAAGAAGTGACCTTTAAATGTTCCTTACTTGCAAAAAGACAAATATCCTAGAAGTCGGGTGTTAACTTGTGGACTCATCTGTCCTGCTGGCTCTTCGATTGGAGGCTACTGCAGGGAGAATGCAGGCTGAAGTGGAGCAAACATGCTACTTATTCTTTACATTTCCAGACTTTAGGGTAAGTGCTCTGTGACGGCTCCCTGATTTTTTTAACACAGCAAATCTTTAATCAGTCTAGATACGTTAAAATGTGATTTTTTACAGTGAATTGACCTGAGTTGAGTACTCAAGTTGAAATGTGTATTTTTGCCTCCTCTCAAAAGCTGACTTGTAGGAAAAAAAATCAGATATTCTATGATATACTTTGCCTTAGTGACAAGATGTTTTGGGGGAAATCATCCAAGCTTGAAATAAAATCTTTATTGAAAGTAATTCTACATTCATGCCAGTCAGATACATTGTCGGATTAGACCAGATATCCCAGGGGAAAACTACGGTATATGCACCAGGGAGAGTTGATTATTTGGACCTCCTGTCAGTTTTTAACTTCCTGACAATGGCTGAAGCATTCATGGCCGCTACAACTCTGTTTTCATCTTTATTTTGAGAGAAAGTTAATACTCTTCACCTTAATGATGCCAAATGTACTGGAAAATAACCCAGTAATAAGATATACCCCACCTAGCAAGTGATATCTGTGTGTAGAGAGCATTTAACTGTGCATTTTAAGGAAACAAATACAAGCAGCAAATGACTGAAAGATATTGTGATTATTTTGTCTGCTTGAACTTTAAAATTTTCTTGGCAGTGCCTCCTGTGTGCTGCCTTAAAACCAGTATGTATACATAATCATGTGGCCAAGTAAATGGTTTTCATTGCAAATTCCCTTTAATGGCAGGGTGGTATTTTCTTTCTTTCTTTCTTTTTCTATTAGAGTAATTCAGTTATCAATGTTATTTTGTGTCAAAAAGAAAGGCACAGGTGGGCCAGGTGACATTTGTTTCTACTTAGAGAATCAACAACAGCTTAGGATGTCACTTTTGAAAAGGTCATGGAATTGCTTTTTGGACATAATTAACAGTATAACCAAAGAGGAGAGAAAAAGGTATAATTTTAAATTTGAATTACATTTGATTTATTGTGAAGACTACATAGTGTTATAGTTGCAGAGGAAAGAAAAAGACGTTACCTCCAAAATATGTTTGATAATAACCATATTCATTTGGAAATTTACAACTTAACTTCACAATGCTCATCTTTTGGTTCCATATTCTAAAATTAACTGATTGCACATCGCCAAAGAACAGAAGTAAGAAGGTGAAATGGCCTTTGACTGGACTCAAGTTTAAAGACAGAATGAGAGTTTAGTTTCTTGAGACTTAAAGAAGTCTCAAGAAAAAAATAATATTTGTTCTAAGAACCACATTTTCTACCTGAGAAATGTGTTGTTTAACATACTTAAAACTTAAGTTTAAAAAACATTGTTCTTAAGTTAAAAGAAAATCATGAACGTCCTCAATAAATGAATGGATAAACAACTGTGGTATATTCATACAATGAAATATGATTCAGTTATTTAAAAAATGAGGTACCAAATCATAAAAAGACATAGAGGAATCTTCAATGCATATTGTCAAGTGAGAGAAGCCAATCTCAAAAAGCCATCTACTCTGTGATTCCAAGTGCCTGACATTCTGGAAAAGGTACAACTTTGGAGACAGAAAAAGATCAGTGGTTGCCAGAGGTTTAAGGGTGGGAGTGGGAGGGATAAAGAGGTAGAACACTGGGGATTTTTTTAGGTCAGTCAAACTATTATGTATAAGATTATAATGGTGGCTACATGTCATTATTTGCCAAAATCCACAGAATATAAGGCACAGAAAGTGAAACCTAATATAAACCATAGACTTTAGTTAATACTATCTCAACACTGGCTTATCAGTTATAACAAATATACCACACTAATGCAAGATGTTAATGACAGGGGAAAGTGTGTGTGTGTGTGTGTGTGTGTGTTGTGAGTGGAGAGGAGGTACATGGGAACTCTCAGTGCTTTCTACTCAGTTTTTCTATCAACCTAAATCTGCTCGGAAAAATAAAATCTATTAAGTAAAAAAAACATGATCATGAAAGCAAATTGCATCCATTCAGGATTCAGAGGTCAGTTTACCTGCTCATCTATTCTTATGACCACACATTTGAATTGGTTTGTACTTACATTACTACTATTTTTATCGCCATATCTGTGCCAATCACGATATGCATAACCATATTTAAGTAGGTCTCAACTAGAAAACCTTTAAGAATCATATTCTGATCACTTGCTTATTTGCTTTTTTGGCATTTAAACATTCAGATTGTATTACATTGTTGTTGACATGTTTTATTTTTATCTCTAAGTTATTTCATGCACATATGTTTTATCTCCCTCAATTAGATTGCAAAATCTGAGTTTAGGTGGTGTTTTACCTTCAGCTTTACTCCTATTTCATTTGCAGTAGAAAGTTTGGGCATTCTGTATCTTCTTGTTATTATAAGTAGTTTTTGTTTTTATGCATGGCTGACAGGTTAAGCTTTTCCTCAGCAGAGAGGGGCTGGACTGAACAGAAATGAGGTGCTCTCCAGTGTTTTTCTATATGCAGTCAGAACAATGCTGTCCACAGATATTCTTCATATTTGTTTTCTCTTAAGTCCAGGAGGGAGAGCAAAGTTCAGTCAGGGAATATGTTGAGTTTATTTCTATGTCATTTCTCTCTACTTTTCTCCTAATTTCTTCTCTTTTATACTTTCTTTGAAAAAATTACAAAGAAAGACTGGAGAATGTAACTTGGAAATACAACAATATAATATAATATTTAGAGGGATTTGTTTTTGAAAAGTGAATTCAGTAAGTGTAAAATATCATCTGTAGATGCCCCATTTTCAAAGGTTTTATGAGTTAGTGTGAAATTACTTCAGGTTAAGGTATGAAATACAGAACGTAGAAGTCATGAGGTTTGCTTGAAAAGTCTTGGTTCCTTTTAAATAATGTCTACAAATCCAGATGAGAATATACACAGAAGAAAATGTCTCAATAGTCCATTTCACTGACCTCTAGAACTGTGTGGAGAACCATTAGGCCAACTGCCCTGAGGAAAAAGGTTTGATGGAGAAGTTTTAGGCTCATTCCTGTACCAGTTTTAACTACTGGAATGAAAGATCAACTTGTACAAGGAAACAGAAAGTCTAATTTTTTCTACTGGTTCTACTTTACTTCCTGGTAGGACTTTGGGCATTCACTGAGCCACTGTTTCCTCATTTAGAATATCAGACATTTGGGCTGGTGGATTTCTAATTTCCTTGTGCTGTAAATCCTGTTGCTTAACAATTTAAACAGTGTTTTTTTCCTCTAACTTGAAATAATTTGTAAGAAATGTTGACAGGCTCAGAAATACATTGCAAGTCATCAATTGCAAAATATGTGAACCTGAAAGGTAAGGGGCTTATAGTCACCTCTTGCCTATATGTGTATATTTCAAATATGTGTTTATGCATACTTTCTATATTTACATATAGGAGGTGAATATATATATTTACTATAAGATACACATTTATTTATTAAAATAATAATTGAAACAGAAATACAGAACCTGGGGGTTTAAAGGAAACAGACATGAATCTCCTGTTCTCTTGGAAGTATGAGGGTGTGTCTGTAGTCTGCATTTTTGTTTTCATAATACATTTTAAAAATGGTGGCATTGGATGAAGAGACCCACTTTGGCAAAGGGATGACACTCAGGTTTGCTTTACCTGGCTGACAGTGGCTGCCTGCTATGTGAGGGAGGGCCCTGAAGTTGAAGCCACAGTGCAAAAGGGTTATATGATCCATGGGTAATGTCTACATGGGCTTGGGAATGGAGAACGGTGGCATGTGTGCAAGAATGTGCCATTCAGTGGAAAAGTAATTTCAAAAGGTAACCAGATACATCTACAGAAGTAATAAAAGGTATTCCTGCATGACATGGAATTTGGGAACTTGGGAGACAAGCTGCTGGGGGATTTGAGCCATGTCGTCCTTATATAAGTACAGAAAGCAAGGAAAGTTATAGTTGAATGGAGGTATCAAAGTAGACAAATAGTGACCTTAGGAATATATTAGAAGTAATTTACAAAGATAAATATTTGAAGCAGATTTTAGAAAATGTACACAAATGAGCTTTGTCTTATTGATCCTTTCAGATTAGCATAAATAGACCTGTTTCTTTAAGAAAAAACAACCATACAATATTCATAATATGTATTTTTAAAACACAGTTCCCCATGGATGGACATTCCCTCTATCCCCATATTTTGTTGATGATATAATCATCAGAAGATCAGGCCTTTCTGTGGTTGTGTATGCCTATGGAAGAGAGAGTCATAGAAAGAAAAAATGCAGTCTCTCAATGATTAAAAAAGATCTAATGTCAGTTATTAAGTGATAATTTTATTACAATAGAGATTAGAGAGAGGGGAAGATGTACAAGGTTGCTAAATAAAAGAGGGTCATTAGATTCTTTGCATTTTATGTTTATACATTTGTACTCTTATATGGCGCCTTATGGCAGTGCCTTATCTAGAAGAATTACTAATATGACAACACTCCTGATTTATGGACGCCCAATTAGGTTAAACAGTTTGATTCATTTCAATCGGATAAAAAATATCTTGAGTCTGAATTCTTGCTTCACAACGAACACAAACTCACACTCATTATTACTTATGGTGCTTTTCTTTATGGATGAAGTGCTTCTCAGCCAAGTAGCGGTAGTCACCCAGCTGATGACCATAAGGAAAGGCAAACACTGTCAGTAGAATAACATCCTTAGCTAAGTGTTTATGTTGGATACATATACAATGCAGAACTGTTCTTAACTAATGATACAAAGTTGGCCTTCCCAAGTCTCTCCTTTTGTATTGTTCCTTGCCACCCATGTGTTGAGCTAGATTTTCTCAGGACCTACACTCCACCCTAAAATAAGTTCTGCTTCTTTGCAAGCTGGATTTTCTCTTTCTAGCTTCCAAGTGAACATCATCCATCAAATAGCTATAAATACAATTGTGATGTGACTGTTAATGCAGTTTCTAGAGGTGATTAATTTATGTACAGAGGGTATCTTAAACAATGAGATGATCTGGATAATTTGATATTTTAAAATGTTGTCTTTTATAGTCTTTTGTATATATTTTCTTTCTAACTCTGTCAGTTCATTATATTCTCAATAAAATTTCCCCCGCCCAGCCCCAAAGGCAGGGAGAATATCTAAATCTTCCTACTAAAGAACTTTACTTTCTTTCTTCCCCTTGCTCCAACTTTCCTTGTTTCACATTTTCTCCAGCCTACGATCTGGAATTTTCTCCTTAGTTGGCTGAAATAATGTTTTGCTGGCATTCTTCTGAATAGAAATCCCCGTGATATGTTCAACAGCAATCTGAAAGATCTGGCAAACTTCTGGGGCAGAGGAACAAGGCACTGGTACCTTAGGAGTGAGGTACAGACAGATCAGACAGAAACTGGTGCAGCCCAGAACATGGCTCTAGGGGCAGAAAGAGGCCACAGGAGTCGGTATTGCAAGCAGAAGAAACTAATCAACATAGGTTGGTAAAGTAGTTTAACAAAGGCCACAGGCAGAGAAGGAACAACATTTGCAGGAACCACATGAAGACGCCCTTAGTCAATATGACACCATCAACAGGAATTTCCCTACTCGTGACCCAGGTTGTATGTTCCTTGGTAGAAGTCTCTGCCTCCGCATTTCTACACCTCAAGGACAGTCTGGGGAGCCACCTTTTATCAGAGAAATGAGATAATGTAGTTCAGTCCTTGCCTTGTTCCACTGAAGTGCATTATCTTATTTTTCCTGAGAACAACATCATGCAATAGGTGACATCATTATTCCCATTTTAAAGATAGAAAACTTGAGGCTTAAGGAGGTTGCCGAATGTCACACTGAAATGATTGTGCCAAGATTCAAACCCAGGTCATCTGAGTCGTGAATCTGAATTCTTCTTGTTATCGAAGCCTGTCTGTCTTTCTCAGAGCTTATCCAGCTTCTCTGTTTGCTAGTCTTTTTCCTCAGTCACCAGTCTCTTTAGTTCCCTATCAGGTGTCCCTTGTCTCTATACCCGGAGCTCGGAGCCAGTCTGTCCCCCTCCTTCCCCCGGTCCCAGCTCACTTAACCCCAGCCTGGGTCAGAGCCCCAGGCCCCTTACTTTCCTGGCAGGAGAATAAAGACAGCTGGCAGTGAGAAAAGTCTGTGAAGGAGAATATGAGCAGTCGTGGTTATGGCTTTGCTGTCTGAGAACTCCCTCTGTCAGGGAACTGCATGGGCTTCCCACACTTGCTACATGGACAGATGTTTTCAATTATTATCACTGACAAGCCTCCAGGCCAGGTTCCTTTCTGATTGGCTGTCACTGGACTCTGAGGGGAATATAGGAAACTGAGGCTAGGACACAAAACACCTCAGTCATCACTTTAATCATGTTTCTCCAAAGCAACTGGTTAAGTTGGACAGTTTACCCAGAATTGGAATCCTTTTGTAAACACAGACTCAATTTCCTTTTAAACCTTTCTTTCATACTGGTTTCAATTTTTCTGCCCATACTTCTTTTGACATTGTAAGAGAGTGAGACATTTGTCATTTCTTTACCAATTCTTTTTGTTGTTTTTCCAACGTTTGGGGTACATACCAGAATATAGTGGGAATTATGACTTAGAGAAGTTTAACTTGATATTGTTAGACTTCTAGACTTGGCATTGCATAGTCTTCTGCAAAAATGACCTATGTCTGATCTGGAAGTGCCAATAACCATCCTATGTTTCCCTCACGAGTCACATAGGAAATGTCTCACCCTAAGTAAGAAGCCACTTCTCATGTCAGTTTTGCATCAACCACAGAACCATTTGACACAACTATCCTGCAATATAAGGACTGATGTCTACCTTCCTAGCGAATGACTGGATCTACCATAATTACTCCAATTTCCTGTCTTTACTGTATCTGGCATGTCCCAAGAAGAGCCAATGATCAATTGATCCTGTGGGAAATATGACAAGCATTGGCACGGTCAATAATAAAAAGAATGTGGATGTGGCTCTCACTAGCCTCCCAAACAGCTTTTTCCTCTACATACCCTCTTCCTCAGTGAGATCCATTATATTTGGTACCACTCTGCCTCTAACAGTTCATTGTTTACTCCTTCCTTCCTGTTTCTATAAATTAGAAGGGAAAATCAGATTATCAGGTGGATTAAAGCTTTCTAAGTTCATTTTTAGTTCCCATTCTTCATGTCATATATCTGGTTAGAAAAAAAAATGTATTCAAGATGCTCCAGTGTTTCTGCATATTAGTTTTATGTTCCTTTGATGTCCTGAAATTCGGTTTGTGTGTGGTCCCTCTTGCTCAAGTCTCTGAGCTGCCTTGTTTCTGCTGCCATTTTAAAACAATAGCAGCAGACATGCAAGTCATCAAGTGTGTTTGGTAAAACAGATAAAATCCTTAGCCTTAATTCCTGAAGACCCAAGTCTTCATTTTAATTTCTGAAAAATGTCTCTTTGACTTTCAAACTAAACTCTTTATTTTAAGCCCAAAGATGAAATATTATAGGATGTTAATTCATCCTTTTCAAAAAAGGCACATGAGGGTTAAAACATATGCTTCCTTCTTCACTCAGAAAAAAAAAATTCATTCCAACCTTTTTGGGGGGATCACATATAGCTCTAAAACAGCTGAAGCTAAAAACATCAAAGTTGGCATGACTTCAGTTATCACTGAATCAGGAAGATCAAGCCAAGTTTTTGAAGAAAATGGTTGAGCATTTTAAAAATAAAAGAAGCAAAAATGCTCTCTCTGAGCATGCCCAGTGGGAGATTTTAAAATATTTTTCTTTAGGTCAGCTTTATTTTGCTAATTTCCCTGGAAATATATCAACAGAAGCCATCTAATTAGTCCTTATTAATATTGTTCACTAATGCCCTAGCCAAGGCCCAAGTGTCTGTTACCTGCCAAGGTGACGCTTTCACCGTGTTTGCCAAGGGACCACTACTGGTCAATGCTGGTGAGTTGCTTTGGTTCTTTTCTATTTTTGTCATTGTTTGGTTCAGTGATTTGGAGTAGGACAAGTATAAGGGAGGGGGATGAGTGACAGGATGTTGAAGTAGTTTCACAACAATATAGTATGTTGAATATAGCTGCTAAATCCTTGCCTGTTTTTTTTTCTGCCAATTAACCACGATTTCACTATTTCTGAAAAAAAAAATGAATAGGATGATTTCAGAATTTGAAAAATAAAAGGCAGTGGAAATCGCTGCTCAAACACATAAATATGGCCCCCAAGCTGGAAACTGAGTTGATCCTGTGTTTCTCATTTCCTGAGAGAATTTCATTGTCTTTTAAGGCACTAAATAGCTTTGTGCTACTGACACTTTGGGGGCCTACATTTATTCTGCAATAAGATAGCAAACTGTCCCTGCTTTACCTGGAACTATATCAGCTGACAGACCTGGCGAACCATTGACCCTGCACTTGTTATCACCACCTCCTGGCACCGGTTTGATGTAAATTTCTCAAATGATATCAACAGCCTGGTGAAAATATTGCCGTTGCAGAGTTCTTTTACTAGTTTCTACGTTGCAATTTCAGGAATTTCTTGACTGCGTTTCTCAGTGAAATCTTCCAGTCGCATTTTTCAATTGAGGAAATATTTTGCATGTGTAATGGCTCAAGGGAATTGCCTTGCTGGTGAGATTACATCTCTACCTGTCACAGAAAGTAAAGAGGAAGATTCTGACATATCTGTTGTTCCTAATATGCAGTTAGACAGTGGTAGCCAGAAAGATCAGCACTTCTATGGATAGCCCAGTAGACTCTCTGGAGATCAGTTTAGATATATCATTCCATGCCTAGGCTAATAAAAGATATAATTATGTTCAATGTATAGATTCCAGTATACTTGGGAAAAATGTTATTTTAATAGGTGACAGCAAAATTCCTCTTGGGGAGAAAATTATCTTTTTTTCTTTCTTGCTTAGCAAAACATTCTGATGGACCATTTTGGTTGTGGAAAGATAAGTCTTTGAACACAGTCAGAAAAATAACCAAATTTTCTGTATAAAAAAGAAAAATGGACTTATGCGGATTGTGTGCAAAAACAGAGATTATGAAAGTAGAGTGTTGAGACCAAATCCCATAGTGTCAAGTTGGAGGCCAAATAGACAAGACAATCTGTGACAATTCCCTAGTGGGGGTTGTGGAGGGGCCTACCAAGGTGCATTGTAGTAACAAGGATACCTATTATTTAAGTTTATGTTTTAAATTATCAGCTAGGCTGGGTATGATGAGATCTTTCCACCCCCTGTGAGTCTTCAGTAAATGTCTACCAAATGTTATGTCCTGGAGCAAGCATTTGGAAAGTGAGAAAAAGGAGTAAACAAAATAAAGGGAACATTGGCCAGTGGTAAGGTTTGAGTGATTTGTAGGTTCAGGATAGTGATAAATCAGACCAGAAATGGCTAGATGAAACATAAACACTTTCTGATAACCTGAGAGATACTTGGTTTATAATTTTATAAGAGTTAAAAGTTTGAATACATTTCATTTAAATTTTTTAGAGGAATGATGAGGCACATTGACAAAGGATACTTCCCAAAGATTTTTAGTGCTGTTTCTGGCCTGCCTCAGCTGTACTAGAGTTTCTTTTAAAGACTTATGTAGCCCATCAGCTGTATGTGACCAGTTTTTCCAAATGGCCCTTCTGCTTATGGTTTTGATTCTTGGTTCCACCTTTTATTTCTCCATGAGGACCAGAATGTAGCTTTCGTTTAGTGGAATTGCTGGGGAGCTTGACTCTCTCATGTAAATTTTTGTCACCTCTGTCTTCTAAGACTCTTGTCTTTTTTCTGCTCTCCCAAGTACGCTCCATCTGTGATCCTTGCCTGCTCCCAAACACAGGTCACGAAGCCTTCCTAGATAGGTGTGCGTGCAAGTGGGCTTTTCTAGCCTCACCATGTGGGTCAATCTTTTCTTCTTAAAAAAAATCAGTGACTTTCTGTTGTCCATAAGGTAAAATCTCAACTTCTTAATAGGACACACTACCCTTTGATAACCTGGTTCCAGTCTCTCTTTCCAGTGATCTTCATTCAAAGTTCCCCATGATCATTCAAAAGAATATTCCTCTTTTTTCCAGTGAGTATACCTGGCTATGTTTATGTTCGCTATTTGGACCAGGGGTGGGGGTTTGAACCAAGGAATGGAACCAACCAGAGTGTCTTTCTTGGCACTTAAATTTGGTGTTAAGGGTATTTTAGTTTATGCAGTCACTGTTGAGTTTAAGTTCTTTACAAGGCAGAGCATGTGATTTGCATTGTTTAACTCATTCAATTCATGGATTAAGAAAAAAAGTAATGATGACAATTTTGTCACAAATCTTTTTCTCACCAAAACATAATTAAACTTTAAGTTGTTATTTACATCAAAGACATAATAGTGATTACAGAGTACGTATTTCATGTATTACTACAAAGAATCTATATCAGTTAATCTTCATGATGTTCAAACAGAGGCCCAGCATTTGTTCAAGTCTAGGGAACTGATTTGGCTTAAGTCACCTTTAACCAGTAAATCATTCTATACAATGTGGTGTCTGCTCATGCCAGTGGTTACTTGAAAAAAATCAAAATCTTCTAACATACAGTTGAGGATTGGAATATGCCTTTATTGTTTAGAGCTCTAAGTGACCTCACAGACCACTATTGAAAGGCTATTTATTCTGGGTTTGATCATTTTTACCCAATAGCTTATTTTCTACTCTGATTATAAACTTTTAACTTCCTGAGGCACAGATTGAGCTATTTCTAACACTCTTCTTAATAGAGTACCTGCTTATAAATAAGAACTTTATGTGATTTTAGCTGATAATGACTATTACTTAAAACTGATCACAACATCATTAATTCCCCAAATCCTGTTTTATATATATATATATATATATATATATATACACACATATAACACACACACACACACACACACACACACACACACACACACACACACACACATATGCTGCCCATACTTTCCATTTTTGTTGAACTCTGTTTCGGAGGATTGCGATGAAGTTAACAAATAAGCTTCAAAAATTTTCATGAAATCACTGAAAATGGGGAAAAGAATTGTCCCTTATTTTCATACATTCAGCCAGTCATAAAGCCAGGTGTCCATTAATAAGCATGTTCTCACCTTCTTTTAGGTTATTCCCAATTAATAGTGTCATTTTAATGTGAGACAAATTTCTATTATTTCTTTCTTAGGAATGAATATATAACCTATTAAGACTGGTAAAAGAAATGAACTTAGGGTAGTGCCAAGTGTTCCTCCTCATGTTCTATTACTTTCTATTCACACTGCTTTTTCTGCCTGATACATTCTTTTGACTATAGAATAGCAAAACTGATTCTAGAAAGCATGTTGAAAATTCAGGTTGTAAAGTTCTGAGCTTATCAGCTATGGAAAGATGTTTAAAAAATACGAGTAAATATGTTAAATATGAGACAGTTTTAAGAAGAGAAGCATTCAGGTAGATGAAGAGACTGCAGGAGACTGTGGCAACACAGTAGAAGCTCTCTTGGCTGACTTCCACTTAACTGGTTCTGTATTTCCTCTGTAAAAGATACTGACCAATGCCCACAACACATTCAATGTTCCCAGCTAGTTAATGACTCTCAACTGTGCACATCTGTTCCCACTAGAGAGAAGTCCCAGGAGAGAGTCCCAAACAAGTTTATGCCAGTTGTACTTATTATTGTAATTATGTAATTTAATTAAATATTATGTAAACTGATGAAATATGAGAGCAAAAAGGAAGAGAGTTGCTTTGGGAACACTTTCTTTGGAGAGAAAATAAATTATATTATATCTAAAATTACTAAAGTGTTTTCTCTGATGATGGGGATAGACATGGGTGAACTCTTAAGGCCTTTCCCAAATGTATCATAATAGATATTGCATAAGTTTTAAAATATATATATTTCTTTTAGAGCTAGTACTACATTTTATTTCAAATGCCAATAGCTGTCAAGTATCATTTCCTGAGCATTCATTATGTACCAGGCACTGTGTAAAGCAATTTGCTTGTGCTATCTTCTTTGATAGGCACAGTAGTAACTATTAATTTTTGAAAAATTATGTTCTGTGCTTGGCTCTATGCTAAGTACATTATGTACATTACTTGTTTAGTTCTTATAATACATCTGTTTTTTGATATGGAAACTGAAACTCAGAAGAAATGAGAACTTTGTCTATACTCATACAACTACTAAGTAAAAGAACTGAGATTGGAACCCAGATCTATTTAATTCCAAAACCTCATCTCTTGTTATTCCTACCCTATGCTTCCTCCACATATGAGTATTGGTTCTTTAAATGCCCAACTTATTTATTTTTGTAACACCAGTGTCTAGTTTAGTGCCTGTGCCACAAATAGGTGCTGATTGTTGTTACATGGATGAATGAATGCATGGATGGATGGATATTACTCTGATATTTTTGATAGTCCTTAATGACAATTTGCTAGAAATGAGAATGAGAGATTGGTAGCTTTTCCTAATTATAGACACCAATATTCCTTAATGTGAGTTACATTGCATTTACTTCTATTGACTAAAATACGATTACTAGCAAAGACAGGATAGTTTTTTGGGGGAAAATGATTATAGTTATAATTCACTATTGCAGAAAAGTGAATTTTTAATTGTTTTAATTATTATTCCTTCTACTTTTTGGTAAGACCATCTTCTGAGGAAACTGTTACTGCCTCACTCCCAGTCCCTGTGGTTTGAGTGAAGTTGACCTGGGGGTGGGCCTATGTCTCAAGTCCGACTAATGAGAGTCACGCAGTCCTCTGCCACAGAGAATGGATCAGGAACAAACAAGGAATAAACAAGGGACCTAAGCCAGGCCAAGGAGGAGAATTCCTGAGAATTTTCTATTCCTACAGCAAAGGAGAAGCTTACTAGCCCCTGAGGATGCTAAGCTGATATGATACAATTCTAGTGCTGCCACTTGCTACCAGGGAGGAAGATTTTTAAGTCAAGACAAAGCTAACCCAGAGGTGAGCAAAGTTTAGAAATGGAAGGTGGCAAACTCCTGGAAATGCCCTTTGACTATTGGGTCTAGTCATGCCCAAAGTCACATCTAATTATGGAATTTTCAGCTATATAATCCAATAAGTTCTCTTTTTTTGCTTAAATAGCTTGAGTTGTGCTTTTGTCACTTGTACCAAACTTAGCATTTCTTAGGTACCTTAGATATGTTTTCACATAGCACATATTGGGATCAACCCAATTGATTCAGAAACCGTGGCTTGTAAATATTTAGGAGAGAAAAATAAATTTCAAAGAAAAAAAAAGAAAGAAAGAAAGAAAGAAAGAAAATATACATGAAGGTGAACCTAATATCTGCCTCTAATATCTTAGTTCTAGAAGGTGTTTTAACTTTGGTAATTAGCAATATTATTTTGTTTTTTAATTTAAAGGAAGATTTGCTGATACTCTAAATAAAATGTTCTGATTAAGTAAGGATACATACCATTTTAGGATTAACATTTCTTACAGTCTTTAGATAAAGTCAGAATGTTCAGGATGAATACCCCCCACCACGTTTAAAATGAACTCTTTAATTCAAGACTTCTTCAGTGAATATTTTCATCCTACTCACTTGCAAGACACACACTCATGTATATACATCCAGAAGCAGAAATCCACTCAGGTACAATCTAACTCGTAATCAAGAACTGCTAAAATAGGACCTTTATCATCAGCACAGCACATCCCAAAATGTCTTTGTAAAATAAATCAAATTATATGAGTTAATTGATTCCAGGCAACATCAGCAACTGCAGGTGGAGACTGAATAACAGGATGTTTATTAATGAAATACTATTAATCAAAATTGACAATACCAATTCCTGTTTGTTGTATTTGAAAGCTACCTGCAGTGGTTATAGATATATTTGTTGAATTTTTAAACACAGTTTTGAATAGAAAAAGAGAGGATATAGTAAGACATGGGATTTTTAGCTGTGGATTTTGGATTACTGATGTTTAAACAGTGAAAAGATACTCCTAAATGCAATTTGACAAGCAATGCTAAAGATGCCAGTGGTAATTAATTAGCACTTGATTGAGACCACAGACCAACAGGACATAGGAATCGGTCCTCAGTGCCATTTCTCCCTTGGGCTCCATCTCATGAGGGTCAGGAGTATGGCTGCAAGCTGAAGGTCAGTAAGTAAATTGGGAGAACACATTCACACTGGACATTTCATGATGGATCTCCTTCACCCTTGGCTGCTGCCCCTGGCTATCTCTGATGAGAAAAGGACTGTGATTGTTTGAAGGGGAGCTTAGTGTTCACGCACATCTAAACAAGGTAGGCGCTGTCCTCAAATTCTAGACTGGTTAGATTACATACTTGACAAAAAGTTCAAGATCAAATATTAACACGAATGAAGGTAGGCCAACATAAAAACAAATTCAATTTAGAATTAAGATTTATTTGAATTTGCTGGTTTTGCTAGGTTATATTTTAGTTTTTATAAAAAAAATTTGCACAAAAGATATTTCTTAAAACAAGACTTATGCAGAAATAATTTTTTTGCAAAAATTTAGATAAAGAATTTCTTAAAAAAAAAAGTTTTTAAGAAAAACATACTATAGATATTGTAGTTATCACTTGAACTTAAACATTGTAAAGACCACTAAGAATTCAATCTTATATATTAATACATACACTCTCAAGTCATCCCCAAGACATACACTTTTTATCTTATTAGGTAGGAGTCAAAACCCTTTAACAGAGAGGAACATTCTTGCTTCATAGTCTCATACTAAGCAAATGAAGAGATGGAAATGAATTCTTTAATTTCTGAATAAATTTATAGGTAGCTTCTGACTGAAGATTTATGGTAGTTTATTTTGTAACACATCGGTTGGGAAATAGGTTTGTTAAACTTGCCACCATAATTTCTGAAAACAAAGTTGGGTAGTTTTAATTTTTTTAGCTTAGAGTTGAAATCAGTAACTGAAGGCAAGTTCATTGAAGTAACTGGGAATTGAAGTCTTGAGTACCAAATACTTATTCTTCACAGATTATATTACTTTTGAAGGGCCTTCACTCTCCCAAATGGGCTGGGATAAAGTACAAATGTTATATATTCATCTGTAAAAAGTCTCTTCAGAGATCTGCTTTATTTGGTCACACACATGCCTGTAGTTAAAACAAATCAGATACCCATACTTTTCAGCATTCCTACAAAGGGCTTGACTCAAATCCTTCAGATCCTTCAGAGATCCCTGAGAACTCGTCCTAGGCAATGATGCTCACTGGCCAAGCAGAAGGCACAATGACAATTTGATAAGAAATATTCTTTTCTGCATGAAGCCTACTTGTGTAGTTAATTCTGACTTGTACCCCACATCTCTGAAAAAAAAAAGAAATACTTTTTCCCTTATTTAACTGACCTCTTGCCCATGGCTCACTCATAGAACTAATTTTGTTCCCATGAACTGAGAGCCGAGTCGACGTCACTGCTCCTTTACCACAACCGGAAAGCTCCTGGATGGACAAAAGCTTTCTTTATTTAGAGTTGAGATATGTTCATATGACATGACTAGAGGAGATCAGTGGCTCCCTGCCTCCCTTTCCATCAGAAAACACAATCGATTGTTGGTGATGCCAACACAGAGAAATGCCATCTGGTGAGCTTGGGGAAAAAAAAAAGAGACTTTGGGGGGTGTTCTCTTTATTGTCTTGATATTAATGAACCAAGAAACTTCAAGAAAACTGTATCTTTCAGTGTTAGTCAATCCTCATCTCTTTTTAAAAAAACATCAGTTTGCAAATCTCATGGTATTTAAAGGTAAAATCATTTTCAAACTAGGAGATCTGTGTACTGGTTAGTGAATTTTTTTTCATTCTATGAAAATCTCACATCTTTTCCATTGGTCTTTAAATTCTTTTGATTTTAATATACTGACAACCTGTATCATTTAAATATCTCTTGGAACTCTGCACATTTCAGATGGTCCCTGAAACACAACTCCACAATCATAGTTCCATGCTTAGCTAAAATTATATGTGAAGCTGTGAGCCACCTACTTCTACCCTTTCAGTGAACATTTCTGAACTTATTCTGTTAATCTCAGCACCAGTTTTATTTTGTTAATTCATTTTATTATGTAATAACCTGACTTATACTTCTTACTTTATTAAACAAAAGAACATACTGTATCTCTAAAAATGCTTTCAATATAAAAAGTTAAAATACATTTAAAATGAGTAAGGAAGCAAAAGTGAAGGAAAAATGAGGGGCGAGGATAATATTAAAAAAGCATGCTATGAAGTTCCAAATGCTTGCTGGGTGTGGGCCAAATTTGACTCAAGACCTGCTACATTCCCTGTGAGTCATTTATCTTCCAGGTAGGGGTCCAGTGATGGACTTGGCTGCTAGCTTCTGAGAACATTTCTGTTTTCCTTGTGCTCTCTACACATCTGGCCAGATGCACAAAGATACAGAATTTCTTATTATTTTCAGAATTTCTTATTATTTTCTCTTTCACAAGTCAAATCGGTGCAGGGATCAGGTTTCATCTAATTCATTCATTCATCAGTTAGAGCCACAGATATTTGGTGGTTTTTAAGTGCAAGTTACTCTGAGAAGGGAGGCAGTTTTGCACAGAAGCTGGGCATAAGGACTTTGGGTTTAGCCAGACCTGCATTCCAAATACTGTCCTCATCACTTTTTTTGTTGGGTGATCTAGAAAAATGACACGTTCTCTCTAGATGCTAGATTTTGGTCTTATCAATTGAGGATGATGAAACTTTACATGGTAAAGTTTATTTTACCATGATGATAACACTTTTTATGGTTGTTGAGTTGAGATCATACATTTAAAAATATCCAGCAAAGTATGAGACACATTGTTAGTGCTTAATAAATTGCGTCTATTCATGTTAGACATTCTGCTTGAATCAAAAAAGAGTAAGACTAGCCTTTGCCCTACAATCACTGTACTATATGTAAATGTCAAATTCACCTATATGGCTATTCATAAGAAAGACTGTAGATTCAGAGTAGGGAAAGAGCTCTGCAGATGAGACCAGATATCTGATCAGCAGATCTTGTAAGAGCTGGACACTGAGCCAGATCCTCTCAAGAAGTGGTAGAATCTGGGACAGGCAGAGATCACAGAGAGGAGTCTGGATTGGAGGGGAAGAATGAGAACAAAGTCTTAGAGATGGGGATGCATGAGATATGGCTGAAGTTGATGAGAAAATGCATTCATCTGGTGGAATGAAGCATTCATGTATGGAAGTAACGGTTAGGGAGACCAGGCAGAGCTAAGACAATGAGGAAGAACCAACAATGTTATAGAAGGGAAACCTATGTGATGAAATTACCCCCATTGGAAGCCAAAAATCTAATAAGTCTAACTGTATTTAATGACCTAGAATAATTAGTCAGTTGGAGCTGAAGTGCCTTCAAGGTAGTTTATTTTCATTTTCTTTCAACAATTAAAGTAAATTTGGGTTATAGAATGGCATAGTGGCTAGAGGACTTGGGAAAGTTCCAAGTTTGCTCATCTTTGAGATGAGAGGATTGGACAGCTTTCTTTCTAGTGCTGACACCTCTAAAACCAATAAACCATTTCCCTCTTGAAAATGAGAATAAGAGTCAGCTATTGCTTATTATTCGTGCTCCACCTCCACTTGCCTCTTAAATTCTCAGACGTCTGCGAGAAACTCTCTGTGCGCTGAATCATTAAAAGAAAAAAAAGTTTTTCTTCCTTTTTTTTTATATAAAGGAGTGGCCTAGGTGTTGATTGGACTGAAATTCCACAGAACTAAAAAAAAAAAAAAAAAAAAAAAAAAAAAAAAAAACCCAGAAAACTCCTTCCCACCCCTCCCAAAACAAAAACCTTCCATATGTGTCTGGAAGCCACTTTACTGCTTTCTGATTTTAAACTCAATGGCTACATTTTTAAAGAGACACTGCACTTGGGAATAAATGTTGAAAATCTAAATACAAAATATAATGAAGCAGCTTGAGCCAAGTCATGCAATATGATTTTTTAAAAAAAAATGTAGGGCAATTAGGCACTTTTGACTTTTGAATTCTGTTTCTAGCTGTGCTGCTGTTATGTGGTTGGTTTCTAGATGAGGCCAGAAACTTCTTAGTGACTTCGTTCACTCATTTTCAGAAGACATCTCTTATTCTCTCCTATTTTGTAACATCCTTCGTCTGAGGTGCTCAGTATACGTAAGCTTCAACATAGTACAATACAGAATGACCTGCAGTCTTTCTGACTCAAATTACCAATTTGAGACAGCGAAAAACAAACAAATAGTGCATACTTTTCTCTAAGCATAGGAAATACCCTTTTGTAATTCACTCACCATGTATACGTAGTCTGACAATTAAGTTTGAGAACTCATCCTAGAAGAAGTGCCACATACCTCATTGCTGAGTATCACTACGGTCACTTTGAAAGTACTCCCCTTGGGAAGCTATGCACAGATGCCAACACTTAGCCCCGCCATCAAAGCAATTTTTGAAACTCTTTTTCTGGAATGACCATCAGAGCTGTCGTTATATTACCCTTGATGTCCTGAATGTCATCAAAATGTCTTCCTTTCAATATTTCCTTTATCCTCAGGTAAAGAAAAAAGTCGCTGGGGGTCAGATCAGGTGAGCAAGGAGGGTGCTCCAATACAGTTGTTTGTTTACTGGCTAAAAACTCCCTCACAGACAGTGCTGTGGGAGCTGGTGCATTACTGTGATGCAAGAGCTCCTTTGGGACCATTTTTGCACACACCATTCTCATGCCAAGATTTTCAGTGAAGATTTTCCTAACTGTTTCTCTATCAGTGTTTATTTGGCCTGCTATGCTTCTCATAGTCAGTTGATGATTCTGATGCACAATTTGCTAAATATTTGCAATGTTTTCATCAGTTCTGCTTGTTACTGGCCATCCTGACCTCTCTTCATCAGTGACATTATCTCTCCCCTCAGAAAAATGTTGAATCCGTTTGCACATTTGTTTTCTTCATGGCATTATCCCCATAAACTTGGACTAACATGTCCCTGATTTCACTTCCACTCTTGGCAAGTTTAACAAGAAATTTAATGTTTTTATGTTGCTCTAGTTCAAACTCCAACATTCTGGCAATAGTACACAAAAACATGCAACAACAATAATGAACTCCACTCAGCAAGACATTGCTACACATCGACATGAATACAGCTGTGAGACACAGATATACCAAGGTTATGAAACCTTACTGAGTTGTTTGTATTTGGTGCTGCCAACGTAAGTGCATGGTGGCAAGTTTGTGAACTTAATTGTCAGATCACATATTGAGAGAAATATATGGTTATAGTGTGTGTCTAGGCCTTTTTAAACTTCCAACTTTGGGGCCAATTCAGGATGGCAGGGCATGGAGGCTGGCACCAAGCAGAGGCGACCAAAGAAACATCCTTCTCACTTTGGCTGTATGATAGCAGCTCCTATTTTTGGAATTTCTGCCTTACTATATTACCAATCATGTTACTAACAAAAGCCTTTTCTATCTTCAGTGTAGCTGCCTATATACAGTGGTCTTTAACTTCTTTGAAAGCTTTCATTAGAACATTCCAAGCAGTCTAACTTTCCTCTATCTCCCAACTCCCTTGCCTTTTCTGTTTTTCTAAAGTCAAATTTCTGACCTCTATTTCTACCTTTAATGTTTCATCATGGTCCTACTCCATGCTCTAGAACACTTAATCCTTTTATGATTTTGCCCTCCCATCAGTACGAAAATTCCTAAATTTATACTTCTTTCAGAAAAGCCTTCTTGGCTTCAAGAGTAGTCGATAACTTTCAACATATACGTTCTAAAAATGTATTGTCACTTTGATTTAAGGCAATCTAAATCATTATTTCATCAGGTTTTTAATCTGCAACCGAAATATCTCTGTTTTGTTGTGATCTGTCTTTGCTTATAATGTCATTGAGGGAGAAGGATGTGTCATATTCACTTTTAGGCTGCCTTATAGAGTACTATGAAAATGTGTTGTTCGCGCAGCTCACAAACATTTATCAAGCACCTACTATGTGCCAGGCATGACCAGGTTCTAGCATTACAGTAATGAACAACATCTATTCACCATCATGGAGGTCAAGAACAGTCGTCGTTTCAATTGAGGTAGACAGAGCAGGCAGTGATGATAAAAACTTGGAAAACAAAAGTGAAGTGGACCAGGCAACAGTCCTGCTGGAAAATGTGGGTGACTGGTGAAAGTTTCTCTCTAAAGTCTTTTGACTTGATGAAAGACTGCATTAAACTGAGTATCAAACAGATTTGACCCCGGAAGTAATGACCAGTGAACAATAAGCAGAGCTTGATTGATCGCTACTTCACGCATTGCTTAATAATCCTTTTAAGTGTGTTATTGTAGATGCCCTTGATTCGGAAAATGCATTTCCATTTTCTGAATTTTAGATTATAAAACTATGTGTTTGCTTTCTTGCCTTTTTCTTGGCTTGGTTCTTAGTTTATGAAAATGACACTAAAAAATGACTGTTTTCTAACTTTCTTCAGGTGTCCAAGTAGCAGGCTAACTCAGACCTAAACTGTCTTTTCCCATTTTTTCCTTGATGTGCATGCACACACAGATGTCCACCTTCAGTTCTTTTACTGGCACATCAAGGGGGAAACTTGAGCACTGGGTTAAGTCTGCGTAACTAAGAACATAGCTCTGTGGCTTTTGCTGCACTTCCCAGTGCTGAGTAGACTGCTGGGATTCCACAAATAAATAATAAAAATAATAATGATTTTTAAAGCATTTGGAAATGCTGAGTTGAAAGGTGTGGTGTAAGTGCAATGTTTTATTGTGAAAGTGGTATCTCTCGCATTATCTGCTCCTAATGGAGGGCGGCAGTAATGGAGAGAGAGGCACTTATGCCTCCAGCCTGGGGTCCCTGAAGGCGGGGTGGGGCTCGGCCGGGCACTGTGGTAACACTTACTGTACACAGGAGTTGCTTCCTTCCAGTCTAGCAAGAAGGTATGAGAAGAGTCACGTTGCTGCTTGTTCCCCTAAGCCTTAGGAAGTCATCATTGTTTCTTATTGATGGAGGACATAACTGAGAATCATACTGAAAAAAATAATACAGGCTCAAAACCATTCATTTAGGCTTGAGTTTGGGGTTCAAATCAATACACATTTGGCATAGGGCATGTCAGCAGCTTGATGTGAATATACCCTTGGTCTGTGATATGGACGGAATGTTCTCACCCTACCCCAATTTGTAGGATGAAGCCCTAACTCTCATTAGCTCAGAATATGACTACATTCAGAGACAAGACCTTTAAAGAGGTTATTAAGTTAAAATACATGTGGCCATTAGGGTGGACACCAATTTGACTGGTGTCCTTAAAGGAAGAGGGAATTTAGACACACAAGGAGACACGGGGGACATGAAAACACAGAAGAAAGACCATGTGAGAACAGAGCAGGAAGATGATGGCCATGTGCAAGTCAAGGAGAGAGACCTCACAAGAAGCCAACCCTGCTGACACCTTGATCTTGGACTTCGAGTCTCCAGAGCTGTGAGAGATACACCTCTATTGTTGAAGCCACCCAGGGTGTGGTATTGTGCTATGGCTGCCTTAGCAAACTAATACAGCCAAGGATTATCCAGACTTCAGATTCACATTGAACCCTATAGTACATTATAGAAAAAGATAAATTGTTTTAATTCAGTCTAATCTGAATGCTTTCCCAAATACATCCATAACTTTAATTATAAAATGAACATAACCTGTGTCAAATTATGAATATGTTAACATATTGAACGGGGACAAGAAAAATAAGCACCAGATTTAGGCTACAGAGGCACTTGAAGGTAGAGTAAAAAAATCTGGTTTCCTAGACCACATTGTCATAATATGCATATATAACAGTTTATTGAATCCAGGCTGTGTAGACAACCAGAAGAACTCTGGCTCCATACTGTTACAATGCATGCCCACAACAAAGACTCATAGAAAACAGCCCCTTTCATTCGATCTCTCTGAGTATTACCAACACGAGAGCTGAAAACCTTACCTCTGTCTGAAGTATATCTATGTATCCATGCATAAGTTATTAACTGGGCTCCCTGGGCTCTGCTGCTGAAAATATTAATATATTCAAATCTCATTCTAGCTACTGCAAAAAACAGTACATCAGATAAATGCATTAATATCTCTCTTAGACAAAAGAATCTGGCATTCTTTTTTAAAGTTTCTCTCTTGTCCCTTGGACTCCCACTGGAACATAGGTGATATATGGCCTAATAAGGTAAAGTGGCCATCAGGTACCAAAGTGCGGGGTGACTGTATCTATAAAACTCTGTTTATTGTGCTTGAAATACAACACTCTTTCATGTGAATTATGGGCTGAGCCCTGTTCATTGCATTCAGTGGCAGAATGCTTTCTTTTTGCTTTCTTAGACTGTTTACCTGGTAGAAATGAGATAGACTCTATCTGAATGTCCTCTGATTGCAGATAGTGTGACCTCTGCCCTATCAATATCCTCACCCTATGGGCTGTCTCATTGGAATGTAAGTACAGCCTCAGAGTTGGAAGGCAAAGCTTTGCTGAGAGTCAGCAAGGATAGACTGGAGAAGTTAAGGCAGTCATGGGTGGATGGGGGTAATCCCTGAAACTTATCTCTTTAGATCACTGCTCTGCATTTGTGGATCCCCAGTTGAGAGATATATACATCTCGTCCAGCCTCTGCACTATCCAGCTTTGCCTTTTCGCCATTGGCTGTGCTTAAGACTTTTTATCAATGACAACAAACTAAGTAGGTGGTCTTCTACCTCTTTCTAGCTGCAGAAAAAAAATAGTGACATAATTTTTCACAGCCTGAAATAATTGTGGAAGTACAGATACTGGTTAGGCTCACTATGAATTATTAGTGGAAAAGTGGGTCTCAGAAGTACGTTACATGTGAAATATTTTTCGTCACTTGAACATGTGCCGTCCAGAGCTGGCCCTGTTCTAGCCGTCACAGGGAACAAACATTTCACATTCACAGATGCTCCCAATTTGGTGCGGTTTGGAGTGTAATTTAGATCAAACGTCTTCATGTAAATGAGTCAGGGTTTCTTAATTAGGTGCCTCTAAAGCAAAACCTTGGACCACATCAGTAGGTGTGGGTGTGGTACCCACAATACTGGAATCTTTCCTATAGACCAGGCTCTTAGTATCATTCAAATAGAGCTTTTTTTTTTTTGGTTGTTTTTTTCAGGCAGAGTAATAAATCTGCAGATGGCATAGACAGAAAGACGCTACTTCAGAAGAGCTGTCTAAAAACACTGCCTCTTTGGCAAATGCCTTAAAGTAGGTCATTCTGCTGTGATTTAGCTTTTTCTTTAGAATTGATTGCCAGCTTTTTGTTCCCATTACAAGTAGGGTGCATTCCAGTCCACAGACTTGTTCTTAATTTTTCCAACTGGTATTTGTTTACTAGGATTTGCAGATCTTCATACGAAAATGGCCAATACTCTGTCACAGTGCTAATCATGTACTTGACCACAAAGCGAAATGGATCCTGGTGATAATCTGGCGATGCTGAAATATTAAATGCCTTAAACACCCAGTCTTCCCACAGCAAAACTGTGTTGATTTATATGGGTAGGTTTGTTGAAATAATTGTCCCATCTTTTATACATGTGCAAAGGAGAGGTGACAGGATGTAAATGGAAAACTTTTACAAGCCATATAGCCGTTTGTATAGATATTCAGGTTATCTGCTTTTATACTTGTCATTGTTTGTGTTTTTTATAGGGGGAAAAAATCATTGGGTCCCATTTCCCTATCGAGGCTTCGGGATTTACATGCAGAACCCCCGCCAGCATTAATGAGTTACCTGCATAAATTCCCTGGCGATCGATGGGGTATACAGACCTTGTTTTGTTATATTAATTATTCCTCACAGAACCTTGACACTGACATTAAATGGGGCCTTAAAAAATCTTGATGAAGGTCTTAAGGTATCTTTTACTGTTCAAATATTAGCATTGCAAAAAGTATGTCTAAGACATTATTCATTTGGTGGTACCACAGGGAAGGAGGGGTTGTGATAAGGAGACAGAGGAGAGCACAGAGGATGAACTTTCTAGTCTTAACTCTTGATTGCCTTGGGGCCACTTTTCCTAGGAATTAGTTATAATCCTCCAATTGTGATAATGATGTGATAATAACTGTTAAAATCATAATGAATTAAAAGAACGGAGTAAGTTGTTTTCTCCAGATTGTTGTTGAATATGGTGTCTTCTCCACAGGCCAAGTTTGTCTTGGCAAATTGTTGGTGTTTTCAGGTGAATTCCAAAATGTCAGTTAAAAAGACACAAAGTAGTGGGCTTTGAAGGGGCGGTAGAGATTATTGGCTAGGTATGTTGCAAGACTGACTGGTAAGCATGTCCTTAAGAAACAGACCGAGAAAATGGCTTTATGTGCAATTTTCCCTCATTCCCAGTAAAACTCCTTTTACTTAGAAGGAGTGTAGAAGGTTCTGATTAAGCAAATGCTCTGGTCAAAAGCACTTATTATCATATGTGGATTAGCAGTAATCAAACAACACAATTAATATTAAAATAACAACGGACACCACATTACCATCCTTTGATAATTCATAAGGAACGTTTGAATCTTGAGGCGCTCATTAGGAACTTGAGTTATCTCTGTGCTAGAGTGTGGTTATTAGATAAATGGATGGTTATTAGAAATTCCTGACTGGTGAAATGGCAGCTAATTGAAATTTGTTTGGATCCTTTTTGGAGCAGAAGTTATTTATTGAATTACCATTTGATGATACTCTTCAGATTTTTATAATGCTGATCATTCTGAATTATCTGTTTACTTTCTGCCTTTTTTTCCCTTTACTGTTTACTGATTCTCATTGTGCTTGTCCCAAAGTTGTGTTTAATTCCATCCTTATCTTCAGGCTCTGAACTCTCTTGGTAAGTCATACACTTTCACGATTTGAAATATTTACTCTAAAAAGCTAATTCTCACATATATTTTTCCTCCTTTTATAGCATACCTTCACTTACCAACTTGCTAAAATGATTTGTCAAGCATCTCCTACTGCTCTACTCTCTACTATTAATAGTTACGTGGAACACTACCAAGTTCAGGAAAAAATGATTCCTGTCCTCAAGGAATTAGAGTTAACCTACATATGAGGAAATATTAATTATAATTTTACACCAGGAAGAATAGAGCTAACTATGGTTGCAGGAGCCGGGGTGGGGGGGAGGGGGTAAAAAACAACCTCATCTCTTTGGTGATTTATAGTTTATAATGGACTTTCATTCACATGTAACTTTGAATTTTCTAAACGACCTTTGAGGTATGGGTATTATAATAGTCTTTAACATAGAAGAGCAAAACCAAGCTCTGAGAAGCTGCAAAAAAACCAATAATTATATGTCGGAGGGCGGACCCTTTGTAGTACAGGCTTCCCTCACTAGGTAAGTGTTCTAGGTACCCATCAGCGTTGGTCTAAGAGCCAGCATTGTTGTTAGAGGCTGTGTTTGGCTTCAGTGAATTTTTTTGGAGATTCTTTCAATGCGTTTGCCCATTTCATGATGGGTGATTTACACAAACAACCTGCACGTGGTGCACTGAGTGTTCAGAAATTTTTGACCCAAACCAGTATGATCCTCATGTCCTACCCTCCCTATTTATCCCATCTCACCCCGAGTGACTTTTTTTGTTTTCCTGAATGAAAAACATCCTCAAAGGGAAACATTTTGCCAATGTGGAAGAGGTGAAACAAAAAAATGGCAGAGGCACTAAAAGGGACAAGTTTGATGAGTTCAAATATTGATTTGAACAGTGGAAAAGGCATCTAGATAGGTGTACTGCATCAAATGGGGAGTACTTTGAAGGTGACTGGAGTTTAAACATGTAAGAATAAATACACAGTTTTTAAATAAATAAATTCTGGGTTTTTTTGGGGGGTCCCCCTTTATACTCGTGGCTTTCACTTTATGTTATTAGATTACACACACACACACACACACACACACACACACACACACACCCCTACTAGTAGGTAAAGTTAAGTATCCTCTCCATGCTAAAGATGATAAAACAGTGGTTGAGAAGTGGAGTGACATGCCTAAAGTCATTCTAGAACCTCACACCCAAGCTGGAGCTGGAACTCAGTTCATTATATGCTCTCAACCTACCAGAGGCAAATGCATGCAGCACTGTCCACCCACAAATAACTTTTAGTTAGATCAGTAGCTGAATAATTTAAATAGTTTTTGAGCTGGTTTCCCTATGTCTACCCCTGTTCTTCTAGAATGTATTTTCAACTTAGTGATGTTTCTAAAACTAAAGTCAGGTCATGTCATACCTACTTACATCTGTCCCTCCCTCCCTTTAAACTCAGAGTGAAAGAACTAAGTGCACACAAAGGCCCCCCAAGGCTCTCTTTGATGACCACATCAAGATGGGATGCCTTTCTTTCTTTTCTCCCTGTCCCTGGGCTCCAGCCATGCTGATTTCTGCCTTGTGAATCTCAAACACAACAAGACCCTAGATGTTCAAGCTGCCTGGAATGCCTTGACTCCAGGTATCCTCTTCACTATCCTCCCTTCCGTCAAGTCTTTTCTCAGATCTCACCTTTGTAATTAAATCTATCACAATGACTTCGTTTATTACTACAAACCACCCCCACAGCACTCTTAATCCTCTTTACTCTGCCCTACTTTTTCTAGTTCCTTAGCAATGATCATCTTCTAATATGCATTTCTTTGTTTATAGTGCTAATTTGTTTTATGCATTCATTTATATTATATGTATTATGTTTATTATGTAGCCTTCATGAGGACAAGGGTGATTTCTGTTAAGTTTACTGACATATGGAAAGGTCCTAGAATAGTGTTTGGCATACAGTTGGTGCTCAAAAAAGATGACTCAGTTTTATCAGTGGCATCACCACTCTCCTTAGTCTACAGATTGGACTCCCAGGTACTGTCTCAAACTCTTTCCAGTCCTTCATGCATCATATGAAAAATACCAGCAAGTACTCCTGACCTACTTCATAGTCTCTCTAGGAATTCCTTTCTTCCCACTGAGCTTCACAACCCACACCAGAATGATTGCTCTCTAGTCATGCCAAGATAATTGTTGGTTTTCCAGCTTTGCTCTGTCCTTTTCCTTTAGTCCCTCTGTCCCCAAATCTATTTTGCGTAGGATTGTTGGATAAATTGAGATACAGTCATGTGTTGCTTGGCGACAGGGATACGTTCTGAGAAATGTGTTGTTAGGTGATTTTATGCTATGTGAGCATCATAGAGTGCACTTACACAAACCTGGATGGGAGAGTCTTCTACATACCCATGCTATATGGAATACACTTATTGCTCGTAGGCTACAAACCTATACAGCATGTTACTGTACTGGGTACTTTATGCAATTGTAACACAATGGAAAGTATTTGTATATCATTTTATTTTATTTTATTTTATTTTTGAGTTGGAGTCTCACTCTGTTACCCAGACTGGAGTGCAGTGGCCGCTCCTGGCCACCGCAGCCTCGACCTGCTGGGCTCCGGCGATCCTTCCGCCTCAGCCTTCCAAGTAGCTGGAATTACAGGCACACACTACCACGCCCAGCTAATTTTTTGATTTATTGTAGAGATGAGGTCTTGCCAAGTTGCCCAGGCGGGTCTCGAACCCGCGGGCTCAGGCAATCCACTCACCTCAGCCTACCAAAGGTGCCGGATTACAGGCTGAGCCACAGAGCCTGGCGTATTTGTGTAACTAAACATATCTGAACATAGAAAAGGTATAGTAAAATATGGCATTATAGTTTTATGGGACCACCATAATTTATGCGGTCTATTATCGATAGATATGTCATTATGTGGCACATGAATGTACATAAAACAAAAACATAAGCATAACTTACATTCTTCAACTGCTTAATAACCTGATTTGGTTCCCTAGACCAAGAGATCAGATTCCAGGTAACTGCTCTTCTAGCCCCACCCATAACTTGGACCTCCCTGTCCACCGGTTTCACTTTCTCCTTTGCTTCTGGCCACAGGACAGGGGGCTCACAGTTACATCCTGACTCCTTCTTGGCTTTTTTCCAGGACATTCCCATGCTCTCCAAATCTCATCAACTTCATGTTTCATTGGAGACTTCTCAACTCTTTTAGCCCATTTCTTCCTATTTAGAATCATCAGCTACATATGCTGTTTAACAGTTAACTATTCTCTACTCTTTTATTCTTAAGTGCACTGTCCCCTCTTAGATCAGTGGCTCTGCAAAGGCAGAACCTTAGGTCTTTCCCACTCTACCTAGGGTATGTAGTATGGAACGCAGACTATGGACACTCTTGAATCATTGACATTTATAAGCATCTTCTTCTTATATATGTACTTAATGCTATCTTTGGATAGCTGAACATTTCAAACGATGTATTTTGAATGATATCTTAAATGTATATATTTTTGGCAAGTAATAACATTTTTGCAGCTATACTGATGAGGTATATATTAGGATAAATGTATATTTAAACTCCAGTCTTATCTGGTTTACAGCATGTTTACAGCATGTCTAAATGTAGGAAGCCATACTGTTTCCACCAGTGATTAACTGAGTCTTGTTTTTTAAGTGTGTATGTGTTTTTTTCAAACATCTAAAGCCAATGCTATCATTGTCACAAAACATGTAGATATGAGTGTAAAAATCACTTAGCAAATCACTAAAGAATGTAATCATTCATCTAACCAACAATTAAGAGTCTTTAATGCTATATTTAGGTTTTATCATGAAAGCCTAGGTAGCATACAAAAATAAACCATGTTTGCATAATATAAGCTCAAAAATGGTCCATTTTCTGTTGTCTTTAGCAACTTTGATTTTATTTTACAACGCTTTGAAGGAAAATTATCACTTCCTTTCCTGTCCATGGGCTAAGCTTTGACGATCTGCATTCTGCCATCTTCTCTTGACTTATCTTGAAAGCCAATTTTGGCTCTCGCATACAGCTGCCAGTATCCCTCTGTTACGGTACTAACCACTGAGTAGAAAATATCAATGCTGTTTGGAGTAGGCATCTCATTTATAAGGCATGTTCAGGGACCAAATCTTTACCCACTCTTCTCTTATAGTAAAAGCCATTCTAGGATCAGGCTTTGGATTGGATCTTTTTTTTAGACACTCCGTGTTTCTGCTTCATTTAGCTCCTAGGACAAATGATGCAAACCCGATAATTCTGGGCGTCAAATCTCATTTTAAAGTCTTTTCTTTTTGCCCAGCCTCTGCTTTTTTGGTTCACAGAGAACCTCTTCCCTCTTCCTATAGAACCTGGTTTCTGAAAGTTACAGCCCCCAGAACACCACCTCAACCAGCAGGAGCAGCACCTCAGAGTTTATTCTCTGCACAGAATTCTAGGCCCATCCCAGACCTCCTGAATTAGAATCTGCATTTTAAACAAGATCCCTAGGTGATTTGGTTTATGAGGTCACTCAAGTTTGGGAAGCTGTGAACTTTTATAGGGATGATCGCTTGGCACAAGAGTCAATCCCAGGACCAGCAGGCAGAAGGGACTTCACAGTTCCCATTGTCAGTCACTTGGTCCCCTCGATGTCCTCAATCATTTGAATTCCCCCCACTCCAGTACTTCAACGTGTGTTTCCTGTGCTTGGTGGAATAAGTCACACAGCATAGGGGCACCTGCATGGATAGTGGGTGTCTTCTTTTCTAGCCAATTAGTCAACACCTTTAGGCTCTCCTGATGGAGCCTGGGTTGTGGAGGCTGAGGCCTTTTGAATGGGATGCAGGATGGCGGCCTTACCACTTGTGGTCATTAAAGTTCCCGTGGTGCTCTTTGTGAGAGAAGGGATTGTTAACCTCGGTGTCCTGGCTGACTTCCAATCTGTGTAATTGCATGCAGCCTACCTAAGTCTGCTCTGTAGTTTCAATTAGGTAAAGTATTGTTCACTTCTTGTACTAAACTGCTGTGTTGTGTGGCTACAGACTGCTAATTAGCTGGTGTTTTTCAGGTGGCTGCATTCATGGTGAACAAAATGCTCTCTCTGGTCATCTCCATCCCCGCCCCCACTCTCCCCACAGTACCCACAATCCCAAGCAGAACTGCTTGCCGACTTTCACTATGTTACCATTTCTTGGAAAAAAGTGCTTTGGGATCAGAAATTTCTAGTACATGACAATGAACATTTCTTTAGGGTTTCTATGAAACCACCTGCTTCTAAGCCTACCTAGCCTATCACAGGGAGCTGGAGCTGGGGGCAATATAAAAAATGTGAAAATAGGTCTTCCTATGACAAGATGGAGGCATAGGAAGGCCCATTTCTGTGATTGCCAGGGAAGTATGAATTGCTTTAAGAGCTTGGAACTCCGGGAATTGGTTATTTTCAGTGTAATGTGAAAGGGGGGTGAGGTCAAAAAAGGACAGGGTATGCATTTTATTTCTCTTTTCCCACTAGTTAGAAAAAAATAGAGTGGGGCATGTACACTATCTGCAAAATGCCTCAATATCTATGTGGGAGATGTCTGACCCTAAACAGGAAATGTGGCGACAGGAGAGAGAACGGAATCCTTTTCTGATGACTCCAAGGTCAGCACCAGGGAAGTACTTAAGGCTCTGGAATGGCGATTGGAGATGAAACAGAAGTGGAAAAATATGGGTGAGCGGGGAGCCAAGAGGGCAGAGTTGTGTTCTTATCGGAAATGTGTTGGGGAGTGAAATTTTTCTGAGATATAAAATGATTGCTAAAAAAGTGTGCAAATGGAAAAAAAAAATCAGATTTAGGTAAAGTATCACTTTGCATGACATTTTACTACATGAGCAAATTTTATCTGTTTTGATGCCTAAGAACAGAGACATAATTAATTAGGTAACAGTTCCTTTGGAGTAATATCTTTTATCTTTTTACATGCCAAGCTCTATGGGAGGCAAATGAAAATCAATAAATGAAGTAAATGAATGAGTGAGTAGAACTGATAAAAGGAAAGACTGTCTGGAGAGCAAGGGGAAAAAAAATATTTTTTAGTGTCAGAGAACCAGCACCTTCGTCTTGCCTACTCCTTGCAATGGTTCTGTCCCAAAATAGGAAAGAAGGGGTTGACTGAATGCCTGTTAAAGACAGGCTAGGCTGCAAATCCCTGTTAGAAGAGGAGGACGTGGAGTGAGATTAAGGGATGTGAACAGTCCAGGAGAGGTTCCCAGACCCTAGGGGTTTATTGCTTACCAGGTAAATTTGTCTTCATTTCCAGCTCGGCATCTATCACACAATAAATACTCAATATGTTTTTGTGTCACGAGTAAATGGGTGCATGGATGATGTAGGAAACAATGTTTTGAAAGTGAAGTGAGTTCTCAGAGTGATGGACAGGAGAAACAATTTGAGGAGGATGATGTGTATTGGGAGGAAAAACAGAGAAAAGGGGGGAAATGGATGAGACAACAGTGTGGTTAAAAAGGAACGTAGATAGGACACAGGAGGGAAGAAGAAATGACTAGAAGTGAGATACAGGAATCTTTATACCAAGGGCAATACTTTCATATAAAGCTTGTGAGTTTGGCATGTATTTTTAACTTTCTTTTTATATATTAATGAATGAAACTGGGAGGAATTATAGACCAAAAAATGTCATTGAGGCAGAGATAAAATAGACTTAAAAAAAGTCTAATCTTAAGTTTGAGCTCTACTGTTAGGTAGATGCTTTTAAAGGAGATTTTCCCCGATGTCCTGACCCAAACAAGCCCCTGACCTCCTTTCCTTGTCCCTAGAGGCTCTCATTCATGTTAAGCCTGGAGTTTTACCACTTTAAAGTCAAGTGTGGGTTGAGTCTGCTACTGCCACAGACTAATTACTATTTATGGCTGAGATTTCCTCTTGTCCACTGCTCAACTCCAGTCTTTTCTCAGCCTAGGCATTACAGTCTTGAGATATGAAATCTCATATATAATCTGCACTTTTTCCTTGCATGAAGAAAAAAAAAAACAAAAAACAAAACCCAACGACATGGAAATTTGCAGATACCCGGTGTTAACTATTCCTGGATGTCACCCTGCAGCTCTAATTTCTGCTTTCTCCTCTGCATTCTGGGTACTGCTGCCGGACTTGTCAGCACCTTGTCACTGCTTCCTGTTGCGTGGGCTACCGTTGGACTCTCTGTTCTTAACAATTATCCATAAAAAACCCCACAAGATCCTTCACAATAAGAAAATATATATTAACAGGTAAAAAAAAAAAAAAGGAGCTACTTTTACAAATTTAGTTTCCTGAAGCGAGTGTTATTTGTAAAGGCTGCACAGCCGCGACTAACTGCAGTGTTGTCTCATCTTTCCCAGTCCTGTGATGCTCTTTTGTTCATGGTGTGACAAGGATGTGGGCAGCCAGTGTGATTTAACCAAATAATACACAAATGTCAAGAGCGCTTTCATGTCTTGTGTACAGACCAGAATAAATTACTCGGGTGGAATGTTTGGTTTTGTTTTTTAGGGAACAACCCCACAGTTTATGAGGAGCTTCACTGATAAGAAGTGCCTAAGAAATATTATTAAAAAGAGCCTATTTTCATGTAGGACTAAATGGCTGAGGTTTCCACTTGGGTTCAAAAGACAGAAACCTGGAAAGGAGGTTGACAGGCAGAGAGCAACAAGGAATTAGGCTTGTCCTGGAATTCTTCCGGGCAGTGGGGAGAAAAATAAGTCCAGTAAGAAATGAAAATAAGGGAACTCATTTCTCAGAATTAAAGGTGAACCGAAAGGAATTGGCAGCTGCCAGGACATGCCAGCCAGAGAGGCCACAGTATCTGATACACGTGACAGACCGAGAGACGACGACGATGCTCCCCAAACAACTTGCCTGAAGGGCTTGCCAGGAAGCCAGATGCTGCTTCTGGAAGAATATCTTCCGTGGTTGGGCATCTGGGTTCAGTGCTTTCCATTTAAAGAGGAGAAAGAAGGTGGTAAAGACAGCAACATCCTTGTCTTTAAAAAAATGTACACTTTCTAGGTGTGCATATAATGTACTCGTGTACACACCACACACACACACACACACACATACACACACACACACACACACAAGCAAGCGTTAATAAATGTTGACATGGAACTTGTTTTTAAAATGAACCCCTAAAAATGAAAGTTCGCCTAGTGTTTTTAGATAAAAAGCAATGTATTAGAGGCAGGGAAGAAGAGAGAGAGAGAGACACACACACACACAGAAAACAAAAACAAAAACAAAATCCTTATATAAATATAAGGGTTTACTAATTTACTAGGATTGATTAGGTAATTTTATTTAAAGGGCGGAAACTATATCTGGTATTCAGTTAAAAAAGGGAGTGCGAGGGATTGGCATGCACCTCTATCACAGTTGGCTCGCATTTCTCACTCTTTGTTTTACCATTCCCTCTTCCCTGGAAACACAATCGAGTATTGGTATTGGCAGGAAGACAGAGTGTGGTCTAGTAGACTGGAAATCAGGTGACTTGAGGTCTGGTTGATTTTTTTCCCCCTTCCACTTTGAAGTTTTCTGTGTCTCTGCTCCATAAAATGGGGGAACCAAATTTCTTTATATACTTAAAAGCACAGGCAAGCTTTTGTAATCAAGGTGGTTTTTTATTTTTAATCTGATGCTAAACAATTCCAGGTAGTGTAGTGAATATTAGGTCTCAAACAAATGATAGAGAGGTTGGGCTGACTTGATAGGAGTGATAGAAATTCTTTAATTTAGTAGTGAGAGTTATGATAGAAGCTGTAAAAATAAAGTTTTGTGTTCCAAAATCCTTTACTAATCCCAGATACTCAAGAAATTAGGAGAACTGGCAATCTCACTGCATACCATAGTCATTGATCTAACAGATTCTACCCATTACTGGTGAGTGGTTACAGATTCCTGGATGGAGGCTTCCTCAGAATGTCCAGACTCTTCTAGTGTTCATTCATCCTTATGCTTTCATCCTCTTAACAGTTAGTCTTGGTATTAAAATCATCTTTTTTACAGCCATAAGAGCATAGCTCTTCTCTTCATCATGATGAAAAGATAAATATCAGGTGAGGGGAGATAAACTCAAGAGGAACAACTTACCAATGTCGTCAAAATGAAATATGCCCTAGTACTTGTCTGGCATATGTCAGGTTTCTAAGGCTCCAGGCTTAAAAAGTTGATCTTATCTAGAAACACTCAGTGTCTTAATATTATAATCATCTTGTTCGATGAGGCCATGTAATTCCATGTATTCAATAAAAATGATTGAGTATCTACAATGTGTGAGACACTGTACTAGGCTCTGAGGATATAGCAGGAATCAAAATGACACAAATTCCTGCTTGTCTGAAGTCAATTCTCTAGTAGCAGAAGAGGCCAGGTCAGTTCTTTTTTTTTTGAGTCAGAGTCTCACTCTGTCGCCCAGACTGGAGTGCAATGGCCGCTCCCGGCCACCGCAGCCTCGACCTGCTGGGCTCCGGCGATCCTTCCGCCTCAGCCTTCCAAGTAGCCGGAATTACAGGCGCGCGCTACCACGCCCGGCTGATTTTTTGATTTATTGTAGAGATGAGGTCTTGCTGTCCAGGCGGGTCTTGAACCCGCGGGCTCAAGCAATCCACTCACTTCAACCTCCCAAAGGCACGGGATTACAGGCTGAGCCACCGAGCCTGGCTAGGTCAGTTCTTTATAATTTCTATTCTCACCAATATTTTCAGGACATGACTATACTGTACAGGGTGGGGGTGGGGGACCCCAAAACCCAGAATTTATTTATAAAATATTGTATTTTTATTCTTACATGTTTAAACTTCAGTCAACTTCAAAGTACTCTCTATTTGATGCAATATACCTATTGAGATGCTTTTTCCTTTGCTCAAAACAGTTTTGAACTTGTCAATTTTGATGCCTTTGAGCGCTTTTGTCATTTGTTTCACCTCTTCCACATTGTCAAACATTTCCTTTTGAGTACTTTTTTCATCCAGGGAAACAAGGAAAAGTCACTCGGGGTAAGACTGGGTGAATAGGGAGTGTGGGCCATGGGGGTTGTGCTGTTTTTGGTCAAAAAACTGCTGGATGCTCAACTCAGTGTGGGTAGGTGCGTTGTCATGGTGGAAGAACTAGTCACCTGTTTGCCACAACTTGGGATGTTTCTTCTGCAAATCATGACGCAGCCTTCTCAAAACTTCCAAGTAAAAACTTTGGTTAACTCTTTGAACCAGAGGAACAAATTTTGAGTATACTACAAGGGGCCTACCCTCCAAAAGATAATTCTGTTTTTTATTTTTTTTTTGGTCCCCCCTCATAGAATATTACTTTTTCCCCTGCTAGATTATTAGGTTTATTTCTGTAATTTTTTTTCAAACTAGAAAGATGAAGGTAATAACTGGTCATTGTTAGAAATTATGCCCAATGTCCTGTTATCATGAGACTATTCTAGGCCTCCTTTGTGGAACTGGTGGTTTTAATCACAAAATATAATACCCCAAATTTTCTTTCTCTCAACACGCATGCCATTCTCAGAATCTTTTCCCAGTATCTCTTTCTTGTTACCCCTTTAGTGTTAGAAGTCTCTAGAAATCTGTTCTTAACTCTCTTCTAGGTCCACATTGTTAAGGTTATTTATAACCTTACCCCATTACCAGCTTTGAACTGACAATTCCAAATGGATACCTACAGCTCAATCACCTTTATTGCATTCCAACATATACTTCTTATCCTCTAATGGATTTTGCTACTAGAATGTAATAATCAAAACACATCATGTTCTCAAAATTTCAGCTTCTTTCATGGCTCCAGTTTGGTCCTTTTCCTGTATGTGATATGAGTTAAGGATATCACCACCATTCGGCTAGTTCAAAACCTGGGTGCCGTCCTGGAATCCTTTTGCTAACCTCTTGCACACACTTGGTGAGCATGTCCTGTTGAATCTACTTCCTCAATGCCTCTCGCATCCATCACTTTCTCCCATCCTCTCCACTATTCCCTCAGTTGGGGATCTCTAGCTTGGACCAGCCTCTTCACTGTTTTTGTTACCTCTGGTGTTATCCTCCTACAGGTTATCTTTCACTCTTATACAAACCTTGATCTTTATAAATATAAATCTCATCACCTTATCTTTCTACTTCCAACCCTTCAGTGATTTTCATGATGTCTACTGAAAACATTTCAAACTCCTTAGAAGAGCACGTGATGTTCTTCACAATTTAACTTGTTTACAACATTTGAGGCTCACATGCTGCCACTTCTCTTTATGATTCCTAATTCTCTAATCATTCCAGAGGACTCACCACTTCTTTACCACTTCATAGTTCTCCTACATGCTGCTGTACATCGTATTCTTTCTGCTTATAGCAGACCTGTTGTCTTCCAAACTGACATCTTTAAAGAGCGCCTGTTTCATGTCCTCTGGGAGGCTTCCTTTAATTTCTCTAAACTAAATGTGAGCTTCTGCTTAGAATTTTCATAGCATCCTGTGATATCACATGGTATTTCTTACAACTGTTTACTAATTCATCTACCTTAGGAGACTATAAGATATGTGAGGGTGGGAGTCCTCTTTATGTCTCTAGCATCAAGTTGAGGGGTCAGCAAACTTTTTCAGTAAAGAATCAGATAGTAAATACTTTGACCTTGTGTAACTTGTGACTATTCAACTCTTGCCATTGTAGCACAGGCATACAAGCAGCCATAGGCAATACATAAACAAATAGGTGTGTGTGTTCCAATAAAACTTTGTTGACAAAAGTAGGAGGAAGGTTGGGTGTGACCCAGGGGCCACATTTTGACAGTTCTTGATTTTGCTCAGGCCTGGAATACAGCAGGCACTCATTTAAGACTCCCCGAAGGAATTAGTGGGTGGAATTTTATATCAAACAAACATTTTCACAAATGTGAACTTAATTGACTTATTTCATACTTGAATATAAGAGAGAGTTAGAGACATTAAAAGATGTTCTCAATGTTATACAGCTTCTCTATGTTATACAGGGCTGAGGTTGGGACCTGAGCCTATGTCTTCTGATTCCAAATTCTTTCCATTAGATAAAAGGCCAAGATTCATAGTGGAGGAACAACTTAAAAAATTGACCTCTTATGAGGCAAATACCTCCATAAGGTGGACCATCACAAACAATAGAGAAGACAAAGATAGATGGGACAGTAGCCACTTTAAGCTTTGTTGTTTCCTATTATTCAGTGGTAAATGTTATCATTCAAATGTTGAAATCTAAAGATCTAAAGTAATAATTTCACTCCCTTCTTAAAACCTTATCTCCCACAGTCTTTCTCTAAAACAAGGATGCACTGCTGGAAGAATCATTGAACCTTAGTCCTCAGCTCACAAAACGTATAAATCCCGTGCCAAGATGTCTCCTAAGGAGATGACATTTTAATGATTACTACGGGGAGCTGGGAACTATTGCTTCACCCTTGTGATCAGAGTAATTAATTTTCTTAACTACCAGGCCAAATTCTGCCACAGGAGTCCAGTTGAGGAATTTCAGGCCCATAGGAGGTACATTAGCTCTTCAAAGTGATTAGGGTGCCATTTCCAATACACAAGCAAAGGAGCTATGAAGCTTCTGGCTTATTTCAAACAATTTGTAATTCCCCTCCCTCCGGGGGAAAAAGAAGGAAAAAGAAAAAGGAAAAGAAAAAAGAGGGAATAAAAGAAAATAACAAGTTGCACAGGTTCCTCATTTTCCAGTAAAAATATCCATGGCCTGAAAGTCTTTGGATATCAGGTATTGTGGTTGGGTCAAAGACCAAAGTGTACAGAAAAAGAATGGAGTGCCAGAGACAGCACAGAAAAATACACCCTACTCCAAAGCACAGCAGAGCTGAGCATTCAGAGGTCTGGATGGAAGGCAGACAGAGTCACCAGCCATGGCCCTTGACGACCAGAGAGAAGGCCGATGGCTTGTGGGCTTTGAAGTCTGCTCTTTAGCCATATCTAATTTTTTCTCCCAAATACCAGAAATGCCCACCGTGCCATTTAAAGACAGGGTAGACGAATTATTTCCTCACTGTTGTTTCCTTATACAACCCTTATATTTCTAGTTCGTCATCATTTAGGTTGCCTCTGACTTGCTTTTGTAGAATATTTTATTTAATATCCATGAAGACCACAGAGAAGCTTAAATATCGGTTTACTCTCACAAAATATCCACAGCTCAACAGTTTCTCCTTTCAACGAGGCATTCAACTGGCATGCTTCCATGAGATTTGTCTATTCAGCCATATCATTTTTTCACCTTGGAATTCTATGAACAGCTGGACAATTTTCTTAGAGTCAATGCAAAAGGGAAGATTTTAGCTCTCCTTTCAACCTATTTTACAAAGAGTAAGTCTCCTATAAGAATGTTTATTTGCACCTAAAACCTGCAGCAAATATATTCTTTCAAGGTTATTTTCAAAAATCAATGAATGACATTATTTCGTAAGTCATCATTAAAAGCCATCCATTTTTAAGACATTTTGACTATTGCTGAATAATGTGTATATGCACAAATGTGTACACAAATGATTTATGTGCCCTCCCCCCCCCCCGGAAAAATTTGAGATTGTTTTGGCTTCCAAAATAAATGCCACAAAGTAAATCTGTCTAACCAGTTTAATTTAGCTCTGTGGAAATACTTTAGTATTTATTTTCTAACTCTTCTGTAATTATCATGTATTGTTTTTATCTTGGAAATTAAAATGTGGAAAAAGACTTAAGCAATATCTAGTATATCTTACTAATAGTAGTGGAAATGAAAATTCCAGTACTTCAAAGGAGTAGTACCAGACCTAGGTGGATATATAGTTAATAGGGCCCTAGGGGTGTTTACCCTGGGCACCAAGGTGTGGGGTAAGGCCTTAATGGCTGACGATATCTCACTTACCAGGCTTTCACAAAGCCAGTGTTCTGTTCTGGTTGGCAGAACATTCTCACTGTTAGAATCACCCTGATAAGTTAGACAACAAAGCAAGAGAACTGTCTCTGCCGCTGTTAACAGAGGAGGCTCTTGATAAAAAGCAGCAGGAAGACCGGTGCTTATCTCTAACCTCCTCAAGCCTGCCCCAAAGTAAAATAGACTAGTCAATCATATCAACAAACTATCACCTGGATGGTAAAAAGAGTTCAAACTAGGCCAGATGTAGTGGCTCATGCATGTAATCCTAGCACTTTGGGAGGCTGAGGTGGGAGGATTTCTTGAGCCCAGTAGTGGAGACCAGCTTGGGCAACATTTTTTTTTTTTTTTTTAAAGAAGAGTTGGAACTAAGGCCATGGGACAAGATGCTGGCAAAGTTGACAGGGAGTTGGAGACAGAAAAGAATTGGAATTACGTACGAGAATAGGAGTGTTGTGTGGCTTGTCAATCATATGACAACAACCTCCCAGGGACTCTGGGAAACTGGCTGAGTTGGGCCAGTAAGGAAACTCAAGTTTTGGGAAAAGATTCTGAGATGAGATAAATAATTTTCTGGAAGCCAGGAAGTTTGGCAGCTCCAGCAATTCTTCCTATAGTTATTTTTATCATTTATTTTATTACATTCCTATATTTATTTTATTAAAATTTATTTTAATTTTTATTTTCCTCATTATAAAAACAATATATGTTGATGTATAACGTTTATTTAATTCCTTTTATATGCTAGGTACTGTGCAGACTTTTAAAAAGCATGATTCATATGCTCCTCACTACAGGAATAGGTTCTATTATAATCTCTCTTTTACAGAAAATGGAAGCTTAGAGTTGAGTGACTTGGCTGAGGTTACACCTCCAGTAGGTGGCAAAGAGTTGCATTCAAATCTGCCTAACTTCAAAGCCTATTTCCCTTATTCCCTGAACCTCTCTGTCTCTTTCTACATGATTGTTAGGAGAGAAGAAGAAACAAAGATAAAAAACCTCATAATTCAACAACTCAAAGAAAGAAATATTAACATTTTAGTAAATATTTTTATTGTCTTTTCTATACACATAACTTTTTTCATATATTTATACTCTCTTTGAGTATGCAAAATAGTGCATCTCTGATTTTATTTAACGAAACACAAACATTTCCCCAAGTTAAAGCAAAAACAAAAAAGCCCTGAACTCCATTTTACTAAGCCAAGATGATATACCATGTTCCATATAACTGTTCTCCTATCACTGAACACTAATGTTGTTTTCAAGTTTCCAATATTTAATTTGCTTTTAAAAATGTTGTTGGGGGACTATTTTTACAAGTACCTATTACTGAAATCTCGGACATATCTCTATGGCTGACTCAATATGAGGGATAAAGAAATGGGTGAAATAAAAATTGTGTGGACTTCTTTGAAAAATCTCAAGATTTGGGCCATTTCTTTCCTTTGGGTGTCCATCACTTCAATCCAATGACAACTCCCATGGGGCTTCCTGGGTTCTTTTCTCCTTCTATCTCTTTCATCCTATACTCTGTTGTCAGATGACTTTCATAAACACTGAGCACATTATGCAATTTTTTGATACATAAAAATTTAGTGGTTCCTATATTTTACTTAACTTCTTTGACTGACTCTCAACCTCCAGCTACTACCCATCAGCAAGTAAACCATCTTTCCAGGTCCTTTTTCCAATTAATTTCACTCTCATTCTGCCTTTTAGCCTTTCCAAAGAAGCAGGCTGTAGGAAAATGCATCTGACACTTATATTTTATAGAGATCATTTTGTCATTTATATGATGATTCAGAAGATACTACAGAACCTTCCAGGGCCTATCACTATAATGTCAATTTGTGAAAGTGGCCATTAATAAAGATTTCTGGTTGATGGCATTTTGAGATGATAGCTTATTCTAAATTCCCTGTCTCAATCTATGATAGCAAAACATATAGAACTTGACCTTGAGTTTGATTAAGAATAAAGACTCTGGACTCTGAACTGTGCAGCCGTTGTATAATCTAATGCTTAATATAATCACAATCCTTTCAAAATTCTTGCTTTTGTGGACAGGATTTACATCCATGTTCTAGCCCAACTGTGCTGTATTAAGCTACTCTGTTGATAGCTGCTCTGCTTTGAGGAGAGCATTTAACTCAAAGCTCTGCAAAAATGGAGTGGTGTTCTGTTGACTGTAGAGTACGTAGGTCAAGTGGAATTTTTGGCACTTCATTACATTCCCTAACCCTCACTAAACAGACTTCAAATATATATATATTTGCAACAATTTGGAATAAACACTACATACAAGTGTTGATGATAGATTTTCTGAAGAACTACCAAATGCATCAAGACTAAGGAAAACATTCTAATGATTCTTTCAAACATGAATATATTTAAATTCTTGTTAAACAATCTTCTTATTTAGTCTTCTCAGGCTTTGATGACATGCCACGATTGGCTGTTTATCAAAAACTTAGCAAAAAATGCTTAACAAGATATAATCGTGTGCACACACTTGTGCATAATTAAACCAATTTTATAAGTTGGTGCAGGGTGAAATATGGTCATACCACCCAAGAAAGGTTGGGAACTGACAAATAACACTTTTTCTCTTCATCTATAATGATAAATCTTAAAATATGAATGCTGTGAAGTGATATTATAATCTGATCTTAAATCGTAGTGTAAAACATCTATTTTCATCTCAGTTGAACTAAATGAAAGTTCTAACAATATTAGAAAATTAACTTAGTTATAAGATCAGGCATTAATTGTTAAAACTGGGTTTATGTGGCATAGACTTGGAGTATCCTCATTCTTTGATTTTTAACTAGATAAATTATCTTCTGTGTGTTTTATTTTATTTTATTTTTTTGAAGGAAGATTTAGCTGACTCTTAGTTTCTTCATTTTATAGTTGTTCTTTCAGTTAAAAAAGGGAATAATTGACTGAGTAATGGATATTTCTTAAGATCTCTAAGACTAGGTATTGCATAGCATTAAAGGGTATACTTTTCCATTTGTTTTATGACTTTGTCCAGTTAAAGTTACTGAGATAAGCATTCCAGTATTTACTTGTAACTTGAAACTCCTTCATGGTGTGTCTGGATCCCAAGGGAAAAGAACTAACATTTGAGGAATGCTTACCTTGTGCCAGGCATTTCATACGCATTATCTCATTTAATTCTCATAACCACAAGATATGGTTGATAGTATTTAATCCAATTTTACTTGCCTGAGATCATAATGAGAGTAAAGTATAGAGCAAGGATTTGACCCCTAAGTCTCTCTATTTCTTTAAAGCCCAAGATTCTTTCACTAAACTACACTGGGTTTCCTACTGTAACCAGAACGTGGAAGTGACAAGAAGGAACACTAACAATAAGGGATGTTCTGAACTTTAAGATAAAGGAGTGGTGGGCACACTTAAAGCTCAGATTTCTTCACCACTCTACAATGCAACCATGTAACTAAAAACTATTTGTACCCACTAAAACATTTGAAATTAAAAAAAAAATAAAGTTCCCCACTGAGAATAAAATATGAGAGAGAATAATATAATGAGTTAGAATGAAACTGTATTTCCTAATGCAATGGCTAGTTTAGCAAGTGATAGACTACCCATACCCTGGAATACTATGATATCTTAGAAAGAATAAAACAAGTCTGTTTAAGGAAGTGGAAGGCTGTACATGAGTTGCAAGGTAGTTATAGAACAATATGTACAGTGTTATGCACTGTAACGTAAGAAGCACCCATATACATGTTTGCCTGTACTTCGAAACTGTTCAGGAAAGATACATATAAAGATATTAGTGACTTCTGCTCAGCAGGCTAAGAGTGACTGGTAGGCCAACTGCAGTTTTTAATGTAACCACATCACTGTTGCTTTCCTTTTTTCAGTGTAATTCCATGTATTACACTGACAATTAAAAATCATAATGGATTAGTTGAACAATCTGTAGGAATGACTCATCCCAAATAATGGGTGCTTGAGATGAGAAAGAAGATGCAATCTCACAAAAGCAAAACTGCCCAATCTATGTGAAACTCTAGCCAGGTTTCAATATGACTGTGTGTATATGGCAAAAACTAAACCCTCATCACTTGCATTGCACTCTGCCTTATTTGAAGAAGGTGTTAACAGAAGGCAAATGAGTAACAGTCATTTCAGACTTAACATGTCCAAAATAGAGCTCTCAAACCCACTTTTGCTATGCAACCCATTCCTCCCCCAGTTTTACCCATCTCTGTATGTGGCACTATCATTTCTTTGCTTGCTCAAGTCGAAACTCAAGAAGGCACACTTGCTTTCTCTTTTCCTTTCTTCACCATATCTCAACTAGCAGCAAATCCAACCTAATCAACCTCCATAATATCTTCACCCACTTCTCTATGAGGGTTCCACTCAAGCCACCAATATCTCCTGCCTGGACACTCATTGTCTGCTAATAAGTCTCCCTGTCTTTACACTTGCAATCTCTTTTCCATTTGGCAGTTAGAGCAATCTTTTATACTCCCATAATTTAGCACTCTTCAGTGGTTATTTCCTATATTTAGAATAGAATCCAAATCACTCACTGTGGCCCTCAAGAACCTATGTGATTTGTTATTGGACTACTGTCTGGGTTTCAGCTCCTGATACAATCTTACTGGCACATTAGACCCTAGTGGTGTTGGCCTACTTTCTGCTTCTTGAGTGCTTCAAGCTCTTAGGGGCCTCTGAGGATTTACGTTTGCTTTTTCTTCTGCCTAGAATACTCTTCTCTTAGCTGTTTACATGGATAACACCTTATCAATCTGAACCAACATTTTATAGATAAGAGAATTGGATTTCAGAGATTTTTAATTTATTGGTGGTCATAGCATTTGGTGCATAGTAGGGCTCGGTTTTGAACTCTTGTCTGAATCATTTAATGTTCTTTCTATTATGTTGGATAACAAAGTCAAGATGCCCACACTGGGGCCCTAGTCATGGTTCCGACAATAATCAGCAAACATCTACTTGTTGAAAAAGCCGTAAACAATAAATTCTTTCAGAAGTTCCTTTTATACATTCTCCTTTCTATCTCTAGTACATTCTCCAGCTTCTGCAGAAAATGTTAGGTCAGTTAGAAGGGAAAATATGAGATGGCTGCATTTGGAAACTCTTGTCTTAGAGACTTAGACTTAAATGCTGCTCATTTAGAAAATGACTAGAAAATGACACACCCAGAAAGAAATCCTTACAACTTACTTTGTTAGATGTCCAAAGAGGACTTTCATGGTGTCACGATTTGGTGGAGGGAGTTTTTGTACAAGAGACTTTATAGCTTCAATTCTTGTGTTGTTGTCCTGCTTTTCTGAAAGAAAAAAATTTAAAAAGAAATTTAGAAAAAACCCCAAGATTTCACAAGTATATGAGGGAATTTTCTTAGGAGGATTTTGGACTAAGGCATAACAGTTAAATGTCCTAATCAGCAGCCAAAGAGAACAGGAGTACTTAACCTAGTTATTAATGGAGTGTCTTTATTGTGACTCTGAATTACACAGTGGTAACATGAAAGCAACAGTGTGACTTTGCCATGATATTCCAGATCTTAACATTTGGTTTTCTTGAATTTCCTGTTTTACAAGTGTGGTAGGGTAAATAAGGACTTCCAAAGATGTCCATGTCCTTATCCCTGGAGTATGGCCATGTTACTTCATGTGACAAAAGGGAATTTGCAGATATAATGAAGTTTTGAAATTTTGAAATGGAGAGTTTTTTTCTGGATTATCTGGGTGTGCCTAATGTAATTAAAAAATATCCCAATCAGAGAAAAGCAGGAGGGTGACAGTCAGAGAGAGAAGACAATGTGACAAAGCAGAGAAGAAAGGCTAGGTGATTGCTCTCCCCATTTTTTTTTTCACTTTACAGGCATGGAAAAATAAGAGTTGAGTTACTTAGTATGTTAGGGAATTCATCTTTTCATAGTAACCAGGGCCTCACCAACTAGAGGTATAATTATTTATGGAACTTAAACACTCTATGTGTGCTGACTTAGGTATCTTTCCTTTCTACACTTTAACTTCTAGCAGAGCTCCTGATGATTCTAAAGAGACCACAGCTGGAAAAGATGATACAAAGAATAATATGTAAGGCAGACATGCACCCAATAACCATTATCTTCTTTCTTAGCAAGAAACCCTTTTGTTGCGAGGGTGGCAATACACTAAGCTAAAGAGTTCACTTCCCAGCCACCTTGGCAGGTAGAGTGCCCATGTGACCAAGCCTGGCCAATGAGAGTGAAGTCACAGTGTTAGGTCCACCTTCTGGGGAGGCTGTGTATGAGCTGATTTAGCTGTTTATTATTGTTGTTTTTGAAAAATCTTTTCTCCTTACTGTTTCATTGAATGTAGATGGAATGGTAGTACTGTGGAGATGATCTTGAAAACTGAAGCTCTGCAGAGTGGAACACATGGTAGAAGGAAATTTCCTGAATTTGTAGAGCAGTCAGACCAGTCCTGGACAGCCTGTCTCTGGGTTTCTTTGACATTAGAAAATAAGCCCTGGTGTACCAAAGCCTTTAAGGGTGGATCTCTGATATTGAGGCCCAATATAGTTCCTAATAAGGTGTACTTCCAAAAGCCTGATTCATGATTTCTTGTAAACAAGTATCTAAACTTTACATAGTAGGATAAGAAAGAGTTAGGTTAGAAACTGGCAGTTTCTTTAATTCGTTGTTGCAAAAGAAACTTTTTATAAGGAATTATAGGAAAATATTTTGGAGAAGATAGTATTTGGCTAAAGTGGGATGGGGCAGTCTTCCTAGTAGAACTCTGCTTGGAAGCTTTTCTTTTTCCTCCTAAAACCACAAGAGCCTATAAATAATGCCTCCCACAGTCAAAGCTTTCAAAATTGCAGTTATTCTTAGAAGAGTTCCAACATAATATGGCTTGGACAACTGCAAATGAAAGAAACAAAGGAGAGCGAGAAAGAGAAAAAAGAGAGTTGCAACATCACAGCCTACACCAAACCCAATCTTTTCTGCCAAAGAGTAGAAAGTTCTGATGTAGCTTAATGATAGTAAGAAAATGTGATGCTTCACAAGACCAACTGGGGCCTAGGAAATACCACAAACTGAAAAAAAATTAAAAGAGTAAAACAAGTTAGCAAAGATAAGAATGAAATTGGTATAGTATGCCCAGGTCAGAGCTATTAGGGATGATAGAATGCCTTGTATATCTAACCTTGTGTATCTTAAGTGATTGTCACACAACTATCATTAAATGAGGTGGTGGGGGACCCATAAAAACCCAGATTTTATTTATAAAAAATTGTGTATTTATTCTTACATGTTTAAACTTTAATCATCATCAATGTACTTTCCATTTGAAATAATACACCTATCGAGATGCTTTTTCCAGTGCTCAGAACAGCTGTTGAACTCATCACTGTTGATGTCTTTTAGTGCTTCTGCCATTTTTTTTGTTTCACCTCTTCCACATAGGTAAAACACTTCCCTTTGGACTTTTTTCATCTGGGAAACAAAAAAGTTGCTCAAGGCAATATCGGGTGAATAGGGAGGGTGGGGAATGGGGGTCATGCTGTTTTTGGTCAAAAACTGCTGAACATTCAGCATGGTGTGGGCAGGTGCACTCATAAATCACTCATCATGAAATGGGAAAATGCATGGAAAGAATTTTCAAACAAACTCACTGAAGCCAAACCCAGCCTCTTACAACAATGCTGGTACACTGATGACAATGGGTGCCTAGAAAACTTACATTGTGAAGGAAGCTTGTACTACAAGGGGCTGCCCTCCAAAAAATAATTCTGGGTTTTTTTGGGTCCTCTTTGTACGCATATACATGCATATATATATATGATGTAAGAGGTGGATACATTCAGCTTAGTTTGGCATGATGCTAGCAGTATAATTTACCTGAGGATCTGGTGAGCCACTTGGTTTAAACAATAAGGATGATACTGAAAAGGGAAGAGAGGAGAGGAAAGAAGGAGAGGAAAGGAAACTTTTCTAACCTCACTGAAATCTCTGACTATAGTAATAATCAGATCAATGTCTGAATCTCTAAAAAAGAGATCAGTTGACACTGAGGGCTACAGAAGTAGCAGCCACCAGGCAAGCTTGACAGACAATAAGGGAGAGTGGTCTTAATGGCTACATCCAGCATACCTTGGTTTTAGAGTACATGTGATCCAGTCAGGATGAGTTTTAAAAAGGTTGGACATTGCTTAATTGGAAATACTTGAATTTGCAAGGTCACTTGCACTTTTCTATGTTGCTTGGGCAGAAATGAAAACATCACCAAGTCTGTTAAACCACCGGGTGAAAGAATCATGAGCTTTCCTAGACAGAGTCAGTTCTTCCTCTCCTGTATTCCATTGCACTTAGAACATTCTACTTATCTGGCACTTCACATGGTATTTCCACTGCTTGAATGTCTGTCAATTTCTCCCATTAAACAGAGCATTTTCCTATAAAGCTAGGCAATTGTGATACTGGTATTTAATGGGTTCGATGAATGAAGAAAGACTTTGTGAACTAATGAAAGACATGAACATGAATTGGACTAGATGGACCTTGGTTTGAATTCCCTAACAGATTTTTCTTAACTATGTGGTCTTAAACACATTTCTTACTCTCTTTGAATAGTATCTAAAAAGGTAGTCTTATGGAATAAACAAGATGGTATGTAATGCATTGAGCACAATTACTAGTAAACCTAAGTACTCTATAAAATGTTCACCCTTTTCTCCTCTTGACATTTTTTTGAGGCCCATGCAGGGTCTGGCTCATCTTTATTTCCAGCAGGTAGCATACTATCTGGTTGCAGCTGCTAATTCTTAAACTGAGTTGGTGCCAGTGGTGAAAATGCAATTGTTATGATATCCTAGCATTAGAGAATACCCTAAATACTTTACAATAGACTGAGAAATTAATGATGTGATTGGTGAGTCAGTTATATGTAAGTATCTTTATGAAAGAACGTGGTGGTTTCCAAGTCTGCCTATAATAAACCTTCTACATGAAGAATATTTTATAGAAATATTTTTCTCTCTTTTTCTATATTCACACATACTTGAGGAATAAGACTATTGGGTGGTAGTGCATGCATATTTGTGGCTAAATTATACTTAAGCTCTAGAGGGGGAACTGTACAATGGCTTAGAAAGGGTTAAAATATTATTAAGAAGGAACAATTTATTTTTCTTACAACATAATCAGCACAAAATCCTTTGAAAAGGTTATAGGAAAGCAGTGTTTCTCATTCCAATCAATACCCCACCCACTCTTCCATAGCTTGTAAAAATCAGGAAATAACACAAACACTTCTAAGTGGGGGAACATCTAAAAATACAATTGGATACATTAAAATCGAAATGACACCTTTTCAGATCTGGTTTATTGATGTGTCATATTAGGAATTGGAATCAGCATACATAATACAGGAGTGGTTAATGAGCTAAGATTCATACACAGCTTACTAAAGATGTGTCAACTGTCTTCAATTGATTCAGTGAGCATCTGAAAGACAGCATTTTCTATTAATATTTCTCCTTCAGCATATGGTTTCTCATTATTGTGAAGCATTGAAAGTTCGGAGAAGACTGAGATATCTCTAACTTTTTACATTATGACTGTAGGGTGGGGGGAAAGAAATTTTTCTACATGGAGAATTAGAGAATTTCTTAGGTGAATTGTATAGTAAGATCTTCCCAGAAACAATGAAACCCATAATTCATGCCTTTTCCATTTTTATTTGCTCCTACCTTTCCATTACAGTTTATTTTTGTATCTACTCCATTTAAAGCCTTTACCTGTGTCCAAAAAGCCTCTTCAATCTCTAAACTGTGAACCCACAACTAAACACAAAACTTTTCTGTAGTGGTTCATTTTCGTCATCCAACAGTGACTCTAAACTGTTTCTCACTGATCCCCACACTTACCTACCTGCCCCCACCTTCTCAAACTACACCAAACTCATTGTTGTAAATGAGCTTCCTCAAAAACTACTCCATGCTACTTAGAGAAGTAACATCTACGTGATGTGAGATAGCCTATAATGTTATGATAAAAATGTGACTTTATAGATTTCCCCTCGATTCATGGTTTTAAGGGCACATTTTTCAAAATAGGGTTTATGAGAATTACATTTGAATTTATTGCATGAAATGTTGCTACTAAAACAAGCGTATTTACAACCAAATGCTTTTTAGAAAAGAGATAAGATAAAGTTATATATGATGAGGGAGAGTTCTGCAAAGTGAAAACCTTGGACTTGATGACCCTGGACACTGTTCTGGCCTTATCCCCCATGCCTTTATTATTCTTAACTTATTTATAGCTACAAGTTAAATCATATTTCAAAATAAATTCTGCTTTGTTATATAGGTTCACCCAGGAGAAGACCAGATTCTCCCAGTAACCAATGCATAGGGAGTATTATTTGTCCCTTTTATTTACAATTCTTAAAGGACAACTCTCTCCCTTTGTTTTAAGGAGGGCAGTAGTATCACAGCTGTTTTGCTTCTGAAAGTTATTCTGAAATGTTTATGCACACTGTATGAAAAACATGGTAGTCACTATATGTCAGGGCTATATTTGGAAGAAAGCAGTTCTCTAGTTTCTATCCAATTTATACTTTTTGTATCGTGGCCTTTTCAGAATTTAGTTGAAGGCTGTCTTTGCTTATAAGGGAAATGAGTATCTTTTTTTTTTCCTTTCTAAATTGTGTAATTTACTTTTATTTTTATAGATTTGGGTCTATAAGGCAGTTTTGTTACATGGAGGTATTGTGTAGTGGTGGAGTCTTGCACTTCTAGTGTGCCCATCAACTGAAGAGTGAACATTTTACTCAATAAGGTAATTTGTTAAGGCTCACCCCTACACACTCCCCAGATTTGAAGTCTCCAGTGAGTATCTTCAGGGAACATTTTGTTTGTTTCAGCATGCCCTACAAAACTGGATACAAATCTTTGAGGACATGCTTTGCAATGACAAAGTTGAATGGGGGAGTTTGAAAGAACTGGGTTAGAATTTTTGTTCTGTTATATGATTTTGGACAAGTTGCTTGAACTTTTGATGCTTCCAGTTCATTACTTAAAAATACAGCAAGAGTATACATATATCAATAGTATTTTAGTAGAATTCAATGTTTCAAAGCACATATAGTAAATGATCATTAACTGTACATCTTCCCTTTAAAATCTTTCATTTTATTTTGTCCTCTCTATCTGCCCTAACACATGACTGCACATACCTCAAGTTTGTTTCTGAAGTCACATGAAGGCATAATTTTTATTATTTAGGATGCTTTCCTAAAAAGCAGGAATGGGACAAAGTATATGATAGCTTTGTAAATATTTTGTAGAATGTTCTCAATTATCAAAAAGTATTTAGTTAAAATTCATAAGTAGATACAGTATATCATAAATAGAGTTGTCATTGCATCATAAACAAGGAATAATTATGGCCTTGAGGTTAATCTGTAGTTGGCAATTTGCAATTTTTAAAGAATCTGTGCTCTACCCACTGCCCCCAAAAGGATTCAGAAAAGTCATATTTTATATTTAATTAAAAGGAAAGCACAGTGTTTGCAGATACCTGGTAAGTTTGGCTTAAGATGTTGATAAACTATGTCAAAACAGTTCGACTTGACAAGAGATGTCCATTACTTGCAGAAAAGACCCAGCAGGAAAGGAATCTATGTAACTCAAGTAAGACTAATTTTCTCTACCTGACAATTAGGCCTGACCATATCATTTCCACACCAGATTATCTCATATTCCTAGTTTCTCCTTCCACAATATGTTCATGTTGTGTCTGTTTTTTGGATAAACAAGCCCTTCTAGGAAGAATGCTAAAAATGGGACCAACTGTCTATATCAGTATAAATATCAGTATCAAAAATACTGTGGTCAACTTATTGGCATGAGTCAATGGACTCATTAAATGAGGAGAGATTCAGTTCACTGGCCTCTTGAGCACTGTTTCCAGAGGACATTTTTGGCCTTGGTCCAAGAGGAACCAGGCATCTGGAGCATGCTGTTGGAAGCATGGTTAAGAACTATCTTAGGATAAATCTTTGTTTCTTCCTGCCTCTATTCCTACTCTCTGGCGACAAACAACCATGAAATTATTCAAAAGAGAATAAATTTACCTATTTCTTAAATAAGTTATGGAGCATTAAACATACATATGTGTATATTAAGAAAACCATATTTATTCTGGCCTATGTACAACCTGTGACAGATACAAAGATAGTTGCTAGCTTGTCATTATATGAACCAGAGGGGCAAATAAATTTGTCATAATAGATGTTTAAATATAAGACACATCATAATATAGTTATCAGCAATGTTTATACCTTTCTTCTGGCTGGGATCATCTAAGATGATTGTTAAACTCAAAAAAGCTACTGAGATATTAGTTCGTTATTCTGAAAAAATTCAAAACAATTCAGAAATGCAATTGATATAAAGCAGTGAGTGTAAAATTATGTTTGAACAATTTCCAAAGGTCTTCAAAATTATTATGCTTAACTTCTTTATACATTCACGAACACATTCAGGAAGGTAATAATACCATCTTTTCCTTTTCATGCAACTGTATTTATCTAGTGATTTCTGACGCATTGATCTCACTTTGGGGACATGTTTGGAAAATGTATTCAAGTTTTAGGCTCTAAGTAACCTTTAATAAAGGTTTTGCTTTTGCGCAATCAATTTTAGGATGATAATATTCTCTCAAGTTCACCAACCTGAAAATGGCTCTTAAACCAAAATTTCACTCCTCAGTTTTGCAGTATTACTTCTATTTTTCTGAATTGAACAGTAAGACAGTAGCTGACATTCCAGAAGCAATCTTCACAGGAAAAACATGAGCCTATTGTCCTTCCTAGAATTTCTTGTTCTTAGAAGTAATTTTGGAGGTGTCATGATGGCCAAACACATTTCTGTAACTTACAAATGACACTAATTCATCCTTAGGTGATAGTCTGTGCTGAAAAAATGAAGTTCACTAGTTTATTTCTTTGAAGTTCAGTTCTCCTGTGAAAAATTTTTTGAAACTATATGTATGCATTTATATCTTGTTTTACAAGTTTTTTTTAAACAAGTCTCACCATTTTGAGTCATTTGACATCTTTCTCATCATAAACCAGTAATTTATTTCAAATACTCAATCAGCTATTTATATTAAGCATTATCTTTGTACATTTTCATGAGGGTGGAAATCCTGCAAATACTTTTCAAGGTTTCAAGTATTTAATGTAAGTGTCTCTTCCCATTGGCAGACAAATTAAACGTATTGAGGATTAAAAAATCTCACTTGAAAATAACTAGGAGCTATAAAACAATTAGGAAAAAATGTGAACTAAAATACTTTTCCCTGTCTTTTGGGTTAAAGATATATATTTTTAAAAAAACATATTAAAGTTCATCCATAACCATTCATTTTGAACAAAAGACCGCTGAAGAGCAGATAATAGCTAGTATGGTAGACTGTCCAGGCTATTCATTTGACGTAGCCACACAGTGACTCTGTGAGCAGGCAGTTATTAATTAAACAAATACCAAAATCCTTTAAAAAATGGGTTATAAAATAATTTTATGATTCAGCTTTTTTTTTTTTTAATTGTGAGACTATTGTAAAAGAAGAAAAACAGGCAACATGTGGTAACTTTAGTCAGCATTTCTGAACTGGGAATGATAAACACCTCTGCTTGGCTCTGGCATTTATCAGGACTGAGATATTATTACCACATAGAGTCACAGCATGGTTACTGTTATCATCGGAAAAAAGAGCCAGCTAATCTTAATGGTTTGTAAAGCCGTTACCTGCACTGGTCTGACATTTATCATGATCATTTTACCACATGGGTCCTACATAGCAAAGGTCTTTTATCTGGAAGGGACATCACTATGAATTATTATTTGCAGCTAGGTAGAAAATTGTATGTTGTAGATACCTTTTCTCATTATAAATCACATAGTCACATTTCACCATTTCCCCCAGAAAGCTGCTGAGCCTAGATTTTTTAGCCTCAGCTTGCTTTCCTCTTTCCCACTCCTCTCTTTTTATAGTTTCTTGGAAATATTAGCCATTTAAAAATTCACACCTTTAATAAAATTTTTGAAGGACTACATATATGGTAGATGTACATATGAACATACTTTCATTATAGTTAGGGGACTTTCCTTCATATTCTGTAAAAAGATTGCACACTACTTTAGAAATTCAAGTTGATAAACTGTCTACTTTTTAAAAAAATAATTATTCTCTCTTCTGACTTCATGACCAGATTTTCTCTGTTCTTGACCTTGTCGATAGAATACTTACCAATAGATCAGACAAAATTTCTTATTCTTGATTTGAAATACTCAAAACACTTAGACCATTTCTTGCCTGAAATCCTTAGCTTGGAAATGTGTTCTCATGAGGAATAAACTGGTTTTCTTTTGTTAGATAGTAAGTTTTCTAAGACTCTGTTTTAGTAAGTTATAATGGAGTGGAAGTTTCCTCCAACAAATTTGTTTAAAATGCTTAGATTATATTCCTAACTACCAAGTCCTAACAGCATATATTAATATGTAGCATGGAAGAAATAAGGATATTAAAAGGTCCAATGTTTTAAAACTATGGAACCAAGTCAGGAAAGTGAAATGCATTAATTTGACAATGGAAAATTACAGTGAAAAGCCCACGTTGTTTACCATGAGAAGAAATGAACAAATCCTCTCTTTTAAAAAGATTGAGACAACTAATCTTCTGAAAGAGATATTTATATATTTTCTTCTTTCTCAAGTGTTCCATTAGGAATAAACAAGCCAGAAATTCTGCACTTTTATAATGAAGAGGGAGGAGAATTCTTTGCCATTTTTGCATTTAGAAAGAAATGTGTGAGAAGAATGTGACAATTTAAGCAAATCAAGATTGTTTCAAATGGATCACAAACAGGACTTTGTGGGATATTTTATACTAGCATGTGAAGCAAACAGTACATTTGAAAGGAGGATTTTCTCAATGGTCTAGTTCTGATGTGTTTTCCCATTTCTTTGTGTGTTTAAAAGAGGTTTAGATGTGGTGTTTAATATTGCTTCGACTCTTTTGCAAATGAGTTCTGGAGAAATATTCGCACATGAAGGAACGCTGATGTGCTGTATTGCTGACAGCATCTGGGGGGATATGAATGAAGAAACCAGATTCCCGAGTCTGGATTTAGCAAAAATAAACACCTATCATTCCATTTTTTAAAAATCTATCATTTAAAATGTTTACGGGCGTCGACAGTAGACCTCTCTCTCCCTTTGAAGAAGTCCAATGTTTTTCTCAAATGACTCCATTCTTGAAGAAAGAAAAACAACTTTAACCCAAGGTGCAGTATTTTGCAGTAATGTGTGTGACTTTGCCTACCTTGTTACTTTTGGTTCCATATTAATTTTTGTATTACTACAAATAACCTCCAAAGAAAACAGTTTCTATTTCAGAGACTTGTGAGATATGCCTGCGTAAATTTGGAGGCCAAGGGAGGAGATCATTTGTGAAATTAACCTGTACTTTTATTGTTCGAAAGAAGTTGCACACCATTTGGTTCGGTCTTCTAAAATTTCTCTGTAAAATGGTGGCCTAATCGTCCAACACACTGCTTTACCAGTCAAAAGAAGGGTTACACTGATTTGAAACAAACAAACAAGCATCAAACAAGCCCCTTTATTCTTTTTTATTTCAGAATGACTCTTTTGTTCTAGTTTAACACCATCTTGCCATTATTGTCCCCAAAATACTGTAACAGGGGAGCATTTACAATAATTACTGAGCAGCTTTGCTGCTTGAATTTTTCTCCTTTTCTAGGGAACTGGGTGAATTGTTGAGTGCTAATGAAAGTCGGAGACTTCTAGCAGTGGTTGAGCCAGGCACAGCGCCGGCAGACGCTTTAAGCTTCCCACTGTGCGGCAGTGCAAGCTTCCCCGCTGTTATGTTTACCATAGTTTTAATGTCTGTGAAAAAATTCCTGATGCAACTGAATTATGTTATGCCCTTTTGTTTATCTAACCCTACCCTCCCTGCTCCTCCACCCCAATTTAGCAGATTCCTCTTGCCCCTGCCTATTACAGAAAGCTCCTGCTCAACTTTGTGACCATCTTACTCTTTCAATTCTTGTCATGAGTGCCTAACTGCTTTGTAGCCTTGTCTGCAAAGCCTATCCAGAAGTTTCAGGAGGATTGCATGCACACTGTGCTCAACTTCTGCCACCTGAAAACAGACATCCTCCTTTCCACTGCATTTGAATTTCATTGGAGGTAATATTACAGGACCAAATTTTATCATCTGGCATTAACAACACTAGCTTAAAATGCAAATGTACTGAGTGAAATGCACTGTCTTAAAAAAAAAATCTATTGAAAGACCTCAAACTCCCACTGAAAACTTAAGACGAAAATGACTAATCTGCGATTGGAGTTGTCCTTTTCTTAAAAATGGTTATCGCAAAGAAAATGACCATTCCATTATATTGCAAATTGATGAATTCACCAAGTGTGATGTACAGTGAAGTTTTTAATGAATATTCATACAACTCTTTCAATCCATTAACAAGGCTTAATACAATGAGGGTACAACTTATTCCCATTTAGATTGTGGGTGGGGGTAGTGGAATTAATAGCAAAAACAGCACTTGGAAAAGTTCAACTTTCATGTATCAAACTCCAGGTGCCAGAGTTTAAGGAAAATAACCAATAATAGCCATTTTTTACATATTTGATGGGACTGATTATGCAATGTGCAACTCTAAATGGCTTATAGCACATTGTAGCATGGTTCCATCCCATTGGCTACAGTAGGGTGCAGGCAGATGGATGACAGTGACAGGGAGAGAAGTGCTTTTGCTTAGCCGTGCGTTAAGATGCCATCCAGAAGCTCTGTGCACTGCAGACACTTCATTAGGATGCCAGGATAATGGTAAACTACCACTCAGAGTGACACCCCATTTCCTGCTTACTGAGCGCTCCAACCTCGGCAGATGTCAACAATCTCACAGTGCTACAGAGCAGACCTAACTTTCCAGCCACTTTGACTCCAATTTTTTCCTCCTAACAGTGCCATACATTATGTGCAATATGTAATGGCAAACACCTCCCTGAAAACAAAATCTGCACAGTTCGTTATGACCGAAGTGCTTCATTTTTTTTTCTTTCTTTTAAAAGATGAGGGACAGTGAGTTGGGGAAGAGAATATGTCCTTCCACTGTTCTAACCTCAAAATTTCTTGCTATAATTCCATTTGCTAATCAGTTCAAAGTGTTAATTGTGTGGTGAACTCTGTTTAATAGTAGTTAAATTCTGATCACAGGGGACATGACTGTTTCTTTTAATTAATGTCCATTCCAAAGGTAAGAGCTCTCGGAATTCTTTTGTTAAAGATTTGAGACTCCATTTGGTATGGTTTTTAGTTGTCTGCCAAGAAAAGGCTGACTTGAGCATCTGGATGGTATTTCCTCTGCAAATGTATAACTTGAGACCATTCGCACACCTCCTTACCAGCAAGCCAAGCCAAGAGAAACTTTTTTCTATGATGTAAAATCCAAAATTCTTTGTATAAAGTACCAAGGTGTGGTTTAGATAGTGAAACAAAAAAAAATCCCCAAGTGGAAAAATAATATTCTGAAATCTATCATTACAATATATGATTTATTTACATTTTGCGATTCTAAGCATCTTCTTAGAAGCTCAAAGGGCCTTGCAAATGGCAGGACCAAAAATAGGTCTCCTCCTCCCAAGCATGCTATCATTTACAGGTAAAGACACAAACGTAAAAAAGAAACCACAGGCAGAGTCACACCCCAGGGAAGAATTTGAATGTAAACTTTCAATGTGATGCCCTCTAAAAAGAGCTGATGTAAATCTGGTTGGCAACACCCAACCACCTCTTGAAACTTGTCACTAAATATGCTTGAAGACAAATAAAATAGAATTCTAAAATAAGTTAAACAGAAACTGACAGTCAACATAGTGACAAAAATTTAAGAATAATTTACTCAAAGACATGTTTGGGTTTAATTGGATAATGCCAGTGGTGGGGCTTCCTGAGCTATTGAACTATTGAACCAGAAAGCTTGCATTTCTAAAAGTAGATAGGAACATTCTTATTTTTCTTTAGCTGTCTGATTTTTAGAATCAAAGCCTTAAGCTAGGCCTATGCCAACCAGAAAACTGGGCAGCCCTCTCTTTCCTACATAGTTAATGCTGTTTAGAATAGTGTGAATGATTCCCTTCTTCCCCCTTCTTCCCTGTCCCCTTCTCTTCTAAACTACTGATCAAGACTACACTTAAGTTGGGATAATTTAAAGATAGTGACTTCCAAAAAGTAACAGGGGACATTGTAGGTGGAAGGCAGAAAGGGAGTCCTAATAATCACCACAGGAATTGTAGACATGTATGTAAAACATTGAGGGGAGAAGAGGTGGAGACACACAATTCTTTAGGAACAAATTCTTGGAATTCTCATGTTTTATGGACTTCATCTTTTAGATTGCCAGAAAATCAAGGAATTATGGTGGGAGAAAATTCAATGCCAGTCTAATAGGGCCTTAAGAGAACAAATACGCTAGAATTAAAATGTAAGAGCTGTGATGATCAATTTGTCATCTGAGATAAGGTGCAAGATAAAAAGCTTAGGCTAGAACTAATACAGGGGATAAAAGGCAATATGCATAGAAAGTTGGACACATTTCTACCTTTTGAGATGAGTATACATAACAAAATTTCTAACACTGTGTGACCTGTGAAAAACACTGATTTCAGATAAGAGGACAATGCTCAGAAACAATTCAGAACTCTCAAAATGACCAACAGACACTTAGTATTTAATATCCTAATAAAATACTATTTAGTATCTCTAGTAAAATTTGATACAACAAGGAGTTCAATGAAAAGGATCAACAAGCCATAAAAAGAGGACAAGGTAAACTGAAAAGACAACTAGGGTAAGATGATAAGGATGTAGATAATTTGAGAAAGAACAGAGTGAAAACTAAAAATGCAAGACACAATTAAGATTTGCTTTAAAGGTCAAATTGTTACTGCAGAAAACTTAGGTCAGTGATATGGATGACAAACCAGAAAAGTTTCTCTAAAATATAGAGGCATAAATGTGATGAGGAAAAAGGCATGTTGGAAGTCAGAGAGATGATAACTTTTAAGTATATTTGAGGAAGAAACCAGAACATTTTAAAAATATGCAGTCATTAAGGACAAAACTTAAAGAAAATTCCTATCGGTTAAAAACTATATTAGTATTGAAAATGATTCTAGTATTGAATCAACCTATTTTGATATAGTCTGGCAAACTGTTTAAATTACAAGAATGGAATATTATAGAAATATTCAGATAAAAATAAGACTACATAAATAAACATCAGGTTTTCCTAAAACTTTTCTCACTAACTCCTAAAAGAAGTCAAGCAGTATCTACTGAGTTTATAAGAAAAAATTTTTAGTCCCCAGATTGCGTGCACATTCAAAATTGTCTTTTGCATGTTAAGACCACAGAAAGGCATTCTCATCTATGAAAAGATTTATAATAGCACAGCTTTCTTGAAAAGTTTACTTGAAGGCTTATGTAAGTCTACCAAGTGATGAATCAAAATTTATAACTCAAGAATAGAGACACTGAAAACAAAACTAAGCATTTTCTTTAGTCAGTTTGGATCTAAGACTTGGAAGACTCCATTGGACTATTTCTCTCTGGCCTCCCCTTAGTTTTTGATAACAGGAAATGCCTTTCTTGTGGCCCAATCTTTGTGGTTCTGAGGAGAGTTCTGGGGCACGTGATGATTATTTAAAACAATGACTGGTGCTTGTTCATTCTGGAGTTTGCTAAAAAACTATTGGAACATTGTGCTGGAGAGATACTAAACAAGTTTTCTCTTTCCCTCTTAAAAATAAAAACTGCAGACAGCAGTTGAATGTTTACTTCTTTTGCTAAGAATCCTTGGTAAACATGCTTTGTATCTATAATAATTGCATTGAAAAAAGGAGTGGGAGGTAAAGTGATAAAGACTAAAAAATCAAGCAATTAGGTACTATATATATGAAGAGGCTAAGAAAAAACAAATGTAAGCAGGTCAAAGGAAATATCCTTAAAATATGGTGATAAAATTCAGGTAATTTTTTTTTTTTTTAACATTTCTGTAAATTTCAAGTTAGCTTCAATAAATATTTTTTTATCTGTAAAAGGAAGCAATTTAAAGTAAGTTTGTACAACTGCTTAGATACCCTATAATAATAGTTTTGCTAAGCAGTTAATTTAAAAGATTGGTAGGAAATATACCCAAATATTAACCATGATAAGTTATCTTTGAATTGTAGATATATAGATGAATTTTCTCATTTTTAAAATGTACTTTTGATAATGAGTTTGTGTTATTTTGGTAATAAAAGTAATTCTGTTTGGTAAAAATGATAACCTTTAGTTCGGTCTATACCACAGAAAGATAAACTATTTTCACAGATCAAATCATTTCTAGGAAAATCATGTACTAGACTTTCCTCTAGGTATTTCTGTTGCAGTTAATCTTTTATGTAGTGAATATATTCTAGAATCAAGAAAGCAAAGTCTGAGTTTGCCAACTTCTTTTCATGGGTAAAAATGTAATGAGTGTAGGGGCACTTGCGGAGACCACAGAAGATATAAAATGCAACTAAACCATATATTTGCAATCTGTAGAAGGACCAAGAATCCTGCAGTGCCATGTATGTAAATGTATTCAAGTTTTATATTCTAATTTCTGGTTCTTCCTCAATCAAACCCTTCCTAGGGAATTGTATTACCTGTTGAACTGAGCCTCCGAAGAGTGGAAAAGAAAACCTATATACACAGCACTAGTTCATGCATGAGACACATCATAGTAATATTTCTAAGTAAAAGAACAGAGAACTATTCATGTAAAAGTATTTGTATTGAGATACACATTTTATTCTCATCCCTGTACCTTTAAGCCACATCAATATTTCTTCTCTTTTGGAAATTATTTTCATTAAAGTTTTCTCTACTTGTAGAGAAATGAGGTAGTTATCCAGCTAATTTATATCCCTAAGCTTCAGTTTTGCCCCAATTGTTCTGCACATATTAGATGCTCAATTAATATCTATTGATTAAATTATTCAGACAATTGACTCGGTTCTTCAGTGCACCTTACATGCATAGTGAGCTGAGAAATTATTCTTTAGAGTTAGTAGTTAGCTTTCAGTTCTACTCAGCAAGAAAACAAGGAACACAAAATTAAATATTCTCAATGCAGAAGTTATTGGACAAGCAAGAATTTAAAAATTTGACTTAATTTTTAGCCAAAATTGGTGTTAGATTTGTAAGGACTGCTTATTTGAAACCATTGGGCACCAGTATATCTGGAATATTTAGGAGAGCCCCCTGTTGGTTAATATTAGAAATGCTTTCTGATTTATTTCTGTTCTCCAGACAGATGACCAGATATATTTAAGTGTATGAAATTGACCATGTGATTAAAAGTAATCTGAAATGGGGGCAAAGTCAGGCCACATATTTCATTAATATAATTTTCAATAAAATGTATTTCAAAACCAGTCATTTAATTTTCAGTTTTAAGGGATATAAAAAGCAATAATGATTCCCAACAAATATGCGCAACATCAAAAATATTTTAAACAGAATTAGACTAAAAAGTAAATTTGTGCATATTGCAATGGAATTCCTCAAGGAGTTTGGAAGTGATTGCTATAGTGAGAGACTAGTGCTTTGCAAGAGCTCTTCTTTTTTTCCCTAAAACCAATTTCTAACTGAATTTGTAAAGAGAACAAAGTTATTTTCTCATATAATCAAGCAATGGCCCTTTTCACTGGCAGACATATTTCAAGACTTTAGAAATTTAAAAAATAATAATAATAAAGGATGCAAATGTTATTCTATTCTAGCTAACATATTTTTTTTAAAAAAGTAAACATCAGCTTCTCAAGGGAGATTTCGATTTGAAGACTGTTTATTATATCATTTGAATAGGACTAGACCTGGCCTTTTGACTTTGAACCACTACCAAATTTCAGGCTGTGAGGAAATTGTTCTACATTTCCTGACAAATTGAGTTAAGCAGACATTAAGTGGGCTTTAAGAAAACAAATGGCCATCTTTATCACAGGTGGACACTGATGGCTTAATGGGGCCTGGGCTGATTGTATCACTTCTAATGGCTTGACGGGAAGCATTAGGGTTTTTGCATAAAGAACTGGCATTACGAACCCTGCTAACACAGACCTGTCAAGCGCTCTGTATCCCTTTGTGCACGGAAGCAGATGTTTGTATGTATACTATGAACTGGCATTAGAGCAAGCGACAGATGCCTGTATGAATGCCAGGTTTGTGAATTTTTACAGCAGGAGCATGTTCTGAGGAAGTGCAGCCCTGCCCTCTATCATAGGTAATTCCCAGTGGAACTTGCTAAATCCCAGCTATGTTTTCATTATTTGGCTTTCCTAGCAACTGGATGAATGTGTCTATCCTGAAAATGCAAGATGAGAGCCCTACCAAATTCTTACAGATTTGCAAATCGCTCGGCTGCGTTTTGAACTTGGACTTTCCAGGCCGTGATTTTGCACTGTAATCACAACCAACTTACTCAGAGGAGTGGTGGTATTATAGTTCTCTAATTAAAACTTACTTCAATGTTTATCTGTTAGGCCACCCCCACGGTCTCCCTACATTCCCACCCCCACAGGAAAGTAGACTTTGGGGTGGAGGTTTTGCTTCCCTGCAACATACAAAACTTACACTCTAGTTGTCTGTCAACAATAAGAACAGGTAGCTTGCAGTCCATTAAACAAACACAGTGCCCCCCTCACTTTTATTTGACATTTTATTTGGCTGTGACAAATGAGCAGCAGTTGGATTATAACATAATTTGTCTTGTCTTTATTACCAGCACAAAGGACACCATTCATTAATTATTCTGCCGTTGCAGCTTAACACTGACTGGAAAGGTCTCTCTTCGGACAGATGGCGGGGACGATGTTATTTATATCAATCAGCCAAAATCCTCAACAAGGATTACTGTTCCTGAGACTACAATGATTTATTTCTTTTTACCTCACCCTCCCTCAACCCCTTCTGCTTTCAGATATTTCTCTATAAAAACGAAATTTGATGGGAATCTTAAAGCAAAGCCATATTTAACCTGTTAGCTTGCAAAACAACATGCATGCTACATCAGTTTAACTGCGTGACATTAGCTGCATATTTTTTAAACTGCTCAGGGTTTTTTGATCTTCCACCCTAGAGAGAAAGATTAACTGAAGGTCTAAGGGCAGCAAGTTCAGCAGAAGTTTGCCTCTTCTGTGACATTGTAATGCTGTGGCCCATGGGACCCACCCAATAGGGATATTGTGCTGTCAAGATTTTTTTTTTGTCTCTGCTGAGATGAGATGATCCATCCAATTTCAGAGTCCAGAAGACTTTCTGCAAGATCAGTTGGGATATTTGGCCAAAATAGATAGATAGATAGATAAAAACTACCCCCCCCAATAAGCAGAAACACCCTTATGCCCTATCTAAACTGGGGTCAAATCAAATGAGTGAAGGATGGTCTCTGATTTCTCCTGAATCCACCTTTTTATTCAGTGTCACAAGGTGGCTATTGAGGTGGTAGAGGGTGATTTACCTTGCTTGTTTTGTGTTGTTAACGATTCTGTCCAATAAAAGCTGACCGAGCACTAATAAAAGACTAGACCGAGCCCAGATGTGACATTCTTCTATACATTTTTCAATAGTGCTTCTGAGATGTGGCCATTTCTCCAATTAAAATCTTTAGGAGAGTAGTATGCTTAAAAAAAAGTGTACAGATTATTGAGGCAAAGACACTGAAAGTTTTAAAGTTTTCTGCTTTAATATAATAAAGAAAATAATGCAGAAAGTTTTTTGTCTTCAGAAATTATTGGTATAACCTTGCTATCCTGATTAGTTTGCAAATATTAAAAGTCCCATCAAGACAAATATCAGCAACATGCAAATACCCTTGCAGGTTGTGATTAAGATTTTAAATGTATCCTTTTGCTTTTAGTTAATGAAAAACAAAGTCTTGGAGGATCTAAGTTGTAATTTATTAAACATGAAAGGCTCCTTGATGAAATATAGAAATGAGATATATTTTGCATTTCAAAGATTTAAGCTGACAACTTACTTGCATGCAAATAAGAGCAAGATTTGTAAAAATATTTGAAAAGAAATTATTCCTGAATGTACTTATTACAATAATGTGGCATGTAGATAAGAGAAACACACAGCATTAAAAGACATTCATTTCTCCAAAGTCTTAAAATTAGCTTCTTTCTGCCATTGTGTATTAATGTTCTTCTTCAGGAATGCAGCATATTAAAGAACTGAACAGAATTAGTAATAAATTTGTTAATTACAAATTTAAGCAACACAACTGTGTTGTTTTCCCAATATGTTTTTTTTTCAAAAACAGAATTGCTAATGCATTTTAATCATTTATGTATAAACATTTGAGGATAAAATATTCTGAAGTTTATCAATTTCAAGAGCTGTTTATTTGCTAGCAAAATAGGCCATGTTATACAACATATATCTTATCATTTTTGCTCATCAAATCCCCATTTGCTGAATGCAAATTTCCCTGGTCTAAGTGCTCTTGCACCTCAATTTAAATGAATAATAGGATCGACTCTATTAAAATCAGTTTAAGGTTGCCATGGGTGACATATCAGTAGGGTTAAAATGAGAAAAAAAGGTCACAGAATCAGTCCTTACAAACTGTTTTTTATCATAATGAAGCATATGTAAGACTTGACGAAAGCTTAAATAACAATATGTCACTTAGGCAATACTTAGTTTGTGGATCTTCTTAAAAAATCTTTTTTTAAACACAATGTATTCCAAACAAAATAAACGTAAAATTATAGTGCCATCAATAACTCTGGGAATGTATTCAGTTGCATTGAAAATTAGAGAGTAAGCTCTTGTGCTATTACACCAGACTGGCAGATTGTGGATTTGTAAAAATAACCGAGAACTCCTCAAAACAGAGGAGGAGTAGACAATTTTACAGCAGTACATCTCTTCTTATAAAGATCCAGGTAGGTGTCATAATCAGATTCACAAAGTATATAGAAAGTATACTTAAGCACTTCATCTGAGAAAAAATTTGTGTCCTTTGCTAATGAGCTTTAGAGGATTATTCATGTAGTTACTGGTAAGTACTAAAACACCAGCACCCGACATGGAAGATATCTTGGAGCAAAGCTTTTGGTCATAGTTTTAGACTCTTGAAATCTAAACAAGCAAGACTTCAGGGACTGCTGGAATATAGAGATATATGTATGTGTGTGTATATATACATGATCATATATATACATGATCATATTTTTGAATCTTCACATTTTTAAAGTCAATTCTATTTCTTAAAGTTGCACTCCTAATGCTGATTTTATATTATTTATGATTCTTATTTGGCTTTCACAGAATCACATTTTTGTTACAAGTGTTATATTTCCTATCTTTTTTTAACCTGCAATAAAAAGGGAAAAAAATCTCCTTATTTGCTAAGGTTACAGTGTTAGTTTAATTTTCATAGAAGCGGTGGAATATTTTGAAGTGAGTAACATTTACCAAGTCATTAGTTTTATGCAAACTAGGAAGGAAGATGAAAGAAAAAAATTATCAATTATTTATAGATTGTTAAAATGTATCTTAGTGCACTGCTACTGTATAGAAATGACAATTAGCCAAACTTACCTTCTTTAATTAATAATGCATACATTATGCTCTTTGGGCAACTAATCACCAGCTCTACAAATTTGTTTGACACTGTTGAAGATACCTATCACATGGGTTAAAAAAAGAACAATGCTTTACCAGCTGCAGCCAACTTTCAGCCTTCTTAGCAATGCTTAAAATGCTGTAGCTGTTCCAAGGAGCAAAATGGTGGTCCTTTAGCTGCTTGACACTATGGATATGGCACCAAGCTGCAGAGTGCTGTCTGCCATTCCTGTACCACCAAAGAATGCACTCTTTATTTCAAACTGCTTACTTAGAGATGAAAACTCTCAATCTCTATCTCCTATGTTAATTTCCATAATCTTGGAGTGAAAAATTCTTGCAGATAAATTGATCCTGTTGTCTTAAAGCCCCATTCACCATCTTTTCTGAACTAAAATAGGAACATATGGTTGGATAAAAGGAAGGACTATTTGAAAACTGCATTATTATAGAGATTCTGGATGAATAGGCACCATGTTTAGCATAGGAAATTCCAATCAAACCTGTAATGGCAGCATTTTGTTGTCACGACTCTCCCCCAATTTATTTTTAATAAAACAGAAGCATCTATCTATAATGTTTTTAGGTCTTGAAAAAAAAAGTCAAAGCTAATTTAAAAAAAATTGTCTGCCTCTGCATCTCTCCATACTTTAAGGACTGCAAACCCAGTCTCCTCATTTTACCCATAAATCTAAAGGCAATGGCAGCTAATGGAAAGTTTGCAAAAGTTTCACATATGCTATTAAATGAACATAAAAGTCCAGGCATCCTATTTTTCAGAGGTCACTAAAGTGTAGTATATCATACGGAGCAGTATACTCAAGTGGTCAACAAGCCAACTGACATTGGGACCAGGTAGACACTCAGCTGTCACTGATTTTCCCCTAGAGTCACACACACCACAATGAGGCAGCAGCTTGTAGCGTTTGGAAGGAGAAATGAGACTGGTGCAGCTCCCTCACATATGGTGTTTAACAGACTACACTTCCCATTTGCTCCTCCAAAAGGTGTACATTTTCAAGGGATAATGCCAAGTGTTCTTTGTGCTATGGTGTCTTTGCATTGAAAGGTGATGTGTCTGACACATTTTGGCAGGCTACTCTGAAGAGTTTTAGAATTTTCTACTGACTTTTGCTAAGATTTAAGAGAATATAAGATTGTACCTTATCAAAGGTAGTAATCTGTCTTTGGGGAGGATAGAATCACAGTTCTGGAGTGAACTGAGAAGCATAGATTTTTATGGATGACATTCTTCCCTGCTTTACCCTGTAAAATTTCTGTTTTGTTGCTTTTTATGTAAAGACATACTGACTAGTGGATCTGTCACCTAAGCAGGGTTATCATTTGAAGTAAATTTTGAATTAGAGCTTTGAAATGTGGGTATAGGAAAACTAGAATATGTCTATCTGGTGAAAGCCTCTCATCCTTTTCAGCTGTTTCAAATAAAATGCAGAATAAGAGTCAGGGTAAATGTAAGGGGCATAGAAAGGGGCCTCAGAGAAGAACCAATTCTACATGTAAACTGAAGAAAATCTTCATTTTTATCATGAACATTGGGTATCTCCCCACCCACCATTTAGAAGGATTTCTGTTAGTCTTTTGTGAAAGATTGCTCTCATTTATTTAACTCATGCCACATGGCTTAGCTTCATATCCAGTATAGGGTTTCTAGAGATTAAAAAAAATCCATTTTGTATCTATGGAAATACCAAGCTGGAATTTAAACTACAATTGCTGCAAGTTTTCCACATTATTGTATAAAATGGCTAGATTTATTAATGTTGGGTATACTTCAACTTCACTATGTTTTGCCCTGGTCAGTGGTTACCTGTCAAAATGTGGAACAATTTTTCAAGAATATTCCGTGCCACAGAGAAAAATAATGAGTGGATTTTTTCCATGTTTTTGTTTGTTATTAGCAGAGTATTTGTAATAATTTATGGAAAGTCTTGGAATTATAAATATTAAGGCATTGCCAAATGATTTAACTATCCCTCCATGGCAAATTGTCTTTAAATACTACCATTTTTTTCCTTTCTTTTTTTTTTAATCATTTACTTGTGGACCAGAAACACTTGCAGGCTCTTGCCCCTGGCCTTCTGTGAGAATGTTAGTTAGCAATGCTCATAAAAACTCAATTCATCAATGTGAACATAATTTGCTACGAACAGAAAGCTCACAAAAGGGTGAATTTGTCAGATAGACAGGTGGCCTGAGATCTCTCCCTGATACTGAATGATATGAATAATAGATTCTGGTAAATGTATGCCAAGACTTGAGCTGTAAACACAGCTGCCTCCATTCCCTTCCAGAAAAACAGCTTCGAGGACGAAAGCACAGGAACCACGGTTCCACCTGAGGACCTAAGCTTGTACACACACACACACACACACACGTACACACACACACACACAAACACACACACCCTCATTCAAGAAATAAACAACCTCCATAAAAAAGGACAGAGTTAGAGAAATCTTCATGCTTTTCCCTTTCTATGAGAAAGACATTTTAAAGCTATCTTGGTCAGAGGAGACTAGATAAAGAAGAAAAAGAAGTGCGAGGAGATAGATTTTCCTAATGCTTTTGGTTCCATATTATTCACATGTCTTGTTTTATAAAATACACAAATCAACTGAGCTAATAAACTTTGCAGTATTATAACTCCTGTTTTATAATGAGCAAAAATAAGAGAGCAGGTCGACTCTATGCAGAAGCACTGTGCTTGAAATCATTCTAGTAATTCATGGCTATTTGTCTTATGGGTTATTAAGTATTTATTAAGGTTCAAATGTAATGTAGCCTTTTCTCCAATTTACTCTGAACTTTAAAAATCTGTTTTGCAAATTGTTTTCCAGGTAATGCACATACCCACTTAAGAGTCAAACCCCAGGATTTTTGAAGATTCTGATTAAGTGAAGCATATATATTTTTTTAGTCTTTACAGATACTGGTACATATAGGTTGACCCATTCTGATAGCATTTATGATTGACTTTTCTAATTAACTGGCAGAGACATTGGATAAGACTTTCTTACTCAATATAGTAAAGCAGTTTTTCCTAAAGTAGCATATGTATACTATTGGTGGCACAAGAGACAAATTTAATTGTTATGTATTCATTTTACTGCATATTAGAAAAGCATAAGTAACACTTAAAAATCTGTGCTTTCAGCTAGCCATGGTGGCTTATGCCTGTAATCTCAGTACTTTGGGCAGGCTGAGGCAGGAGCATCACTTGAACCCAAGAGCTCAAGACCAGCCTGGACAACATAGCAAGATCTTGTCTTGAGAGAGAGAGAGAGAGAGAGTAGAGGGAGGGAGGAAAGGAGAGAGAGCAAGAGAAAAAGAGAGAGAAAGAATAGTATTTTGTAGATATTATTGGCCTAGGACAAAGCTATACATATTTAAGTATAAAAGTCATTTGATTTCTAGAAAAATACTTAACATTGATATCAATAAAGTTTGGAAACCTGACAACCTTTTTTTATCACCAAAATCAATAAATGTCTTTCTCAACATGCATACTCTGAACAGGAGTTAAGTTTGGCTTAATAGCAAGCAAGGCTCTCTAATAGGAAGATATAAATAGAGGAAAACATATTCTTCCTTTTTTAAATTTCATAAGAATGCAAAGATGCATTCTTTTTCATATGACTTTCTGCTTTTTATTGTGTATCAGTTGTATACATTATCTATTCCCTGCCAACCTTGTAGAATTTTGCATGCAGGAATTATGTCTTATTTATTTTTTATTTCTTAGTTCAGTGTCTTGTACATGTTAAGAACTCATTAACTGTTCATTGTATGAAGGCACAAATGAATTCACTTTCTCAAATCTCTGTTAGCATTGTCTGACTTATGGTTCCATTAAATACAAAGGATATTCCATCCAGTTGAATACAACCCAACCATTAAATATTTAAAATCTATACCAAGCACTTTATCTAAATTAAAGAATGTTCTAGGTGCTCTGGGTGTCAGAGATGAATAAACAGTTTTCAATCTCTTAGTCATACCAACCAGGAAGGGTAATATGACATAATACAATTAAAACACAAGGCACAGTTTAAAAGCACACTTTTCTATGGGCATTTGAGGAAAGAAAATATCGCATCTATCTGGGAGAATCAAGAAAAGTTGCATGAAAGTGAGCTGAGAGTTCTAATGACCAAGGAGTTTTGCTTCATTCCTTAAACTAGTGTCTAAAGAGAAAAAAGTAACATACATTTCAAGGCTTATTTATTAGTTCTGATATCCAAACTCATGACTCAGTTAGCAGATACACCAACCATGTACATCAAAATTTGGTGTTCACAACACATAAGTCCCTGAGTAGGTTCATCAGGTCTGAATTCTCTATTTCATCTCTTTTGCTTTAAGCCTAACTAACTGGTACTTTGGTTCACCACCTTTTTTTTTTTTTTTTTTTGCTTTAAGACTGATTAACTGGTATTCTGAGTAAATGTTAGAATTGTTGGAACCATGAAGATTTGCAAAACAATGAATGGAATCATGTATGATCAAAACATTATACCACATAATGAAACATACCATAAATGGTCTTTAAATCCCATTTCTTTTTTTAAATTGAAGTAAAGTTGGGGTAAGATTCATACAGGAAAATGCACAAATCTTACGTACACAATTTAATTGGAGGCACACCTTGTTTTATTGTGCTTCACTTTATTGCACTTAGCTGATACTGCATTTTTTACAAATTGAAGGTCTGTATGATCCTGTGTTGAGCAAAGCTATTGGCACCATTTTTCCAGCAGCATGTGTTTACTTTGTGTCTCTGTGTCACATTTTGGTAATTCTCATAATCTTTTAAACTTTTTCATTATGATTATATATGCTATGGAGTTCTGTGATCAGTGATATGTGGTGTTACTATTGCAATTGTTTTGGGGCTCTATAAACCCCAAAACTTAATTGTTCTATGTTGTGTGTGTGCTCACTGGTCCACTAACCAGCTCCTCCCCCACCCCCACCCTGTAGGCCTCCCTATTCCCTGAGACACAACAATATTGAAATTAACATCCCCCTCTCCACCCCAACGACCTCTAAGTACTCAAGTGAAGGAAAGAGTCGCACATCTCTTATTTAGAGTAAAAAGCTGAAAATGATTAAGCTTAGTGAGGAAGGCATGTTGAATGGTAAGATAGACTGAAAGCTAGGTCTGTTGCATCAAGTTGAATGGAAAGAAAAAAAAAAACTCCTTGAAGGAAAGTATAAGTGCTACTTCAGAGAACACATGAATGATAAGGAAGCAAAACAGTCTTAGTGTTGGTATGGAGAAAGTTTTACTGGTCTGAATAGATCAAACCAGCCACAATATTCCCTTAAGCCAAAGCCTCATCCAGAGGAAGGCCCCAACTCTTTTAAATTCTATGAAGGCGAAGACAGGTAAGAGAAAGCTGAAGAAGAAATTTTGAAGATAGCAGAGGTCGGTTTATGAGGTTTAGGGAAACAAGTCATTGCCATAACATAAAGATACAATGTGAAGCCTCAAGTACTGATGAGAAGCTGAAGCAAGTCATCCAGAGTATCTAGCCAAGATCATTGATGAAGGTGGCTACAACAGATTTTCAGTGGAGATGAAACAGTCTTCTACTAGAAGATAATGCCATCTAGGACTTTCATAGCTAAAGAAGAGAAGCCAATGCCTTCTTTGGTTTCAAAGCTTCAAATAACAGGATGGCTGTCTTGCTATGGGCTCATGCAGCTGGTGACTTTAAGTTGAAGTCAATACTCATTGACCATTCTGAAAATCGTAGGGCCCTTAAGAATTATGCTAAATCTACTCTGCCTGCGTTCTTTAGATCAAATAAAGTCTGGATGTCAGCACATCTGTTTACCTCAGGGTTTATTGACTATTTAAGCCCACTATTGAGACCCACTGCTAGGAAAAAAGTTCTCTTTCAAAATATTACTAGTCATTAACAATACACCTAATTTCCAAGATATATGATGGTGATGTACAAGGAGATTAATGTTGTTTTCATGCTTACTAACAAAACATCCATGAATCAAGGACTAATTTTAACTTTAAAGTCTTATTATTTAGGAAATACATTTCTTTTTTTGTTAATTTATTTATTTGTTATAAAGATGTGGGGTACAATTCGGGGTTAGGTATATAAACATTGATCATGCAGGTATCCTTGTTGATGAAGTATGCCCCTCCCTCCCCTGGCAGTTTCCTTCAACTGCCAATCCCACCCACTGCCCTGACAGTTTTCTACTACTGCCAATCGCTTTCCTATAGCATTATAATTGTACAAGGTCACCTTATGAATGAGACCATATGGAACTCAGTTCTTTGTTTCTGTGATAAATCACTGAGTATGATCAACTCCAAATCCATCCAAGGTGCTGCAAAGTCCATATATTTGTCTTTCTTTATAGTTGCATAATATTCCATTGTGTATATGTACCATATTTTTTAAATCCAGTCCAGCTTTGATGAGCAACACAGTTGGTTCCGTTTTTGCTATTGTGAATAGAGCTGCAACAAACATACGTGTGCAGGTATCTTTTTTGTAGAATAATCTGAGTTCCTCCAGGTGTATTCCCAATAGGGGAATTGCTGAGTCATACGGAAGGTCAATCGCTAGTTCCTTCAGAAATCGCCACACTGTCTTCCAAAGAGGTTGTACTAGTCTGCATTCCCGCCAGCAGTGTAGAAGCGTTCCTTTTTCTCTATATCCTCACCAGCATCTGTTGTTGTTTGTTTTATTAATGATGGCCATTCTTACAGGGGTTAAGTGATATCTCAGTGTGGTTTTGATTTTCATTTCTCTAATGATGAATGAGGCTGAGCACTTTTTAATGTGTCTGTTGGCTGCCCATATATCTTCTTCTGAGAACTGTCTATTCATGTCTTTTGCCCACTTTTTAAAGGGGCTGCTTGTTTTTTTTCCTTTCAGCATGTTTAAGTTCCTTGTAGATCCTAGATGTTTTTTTCCTTTCAGTGCATTTGAGTTCCTTGTAGATCCTAGGCCTTTGTCAGATAAACAGTTGGCAAATATATTTTCCCATTCTGTGGGTTGTCTCCTTGCTCTCTTGATGGTTTCTCTCTTGATGGCTTCTTCTGCTTTGCAGAAGCTCGTTAATTTAATGAGGTCCCACCTGTCTATCTGCTTTCTTAAGGTATTGGCCTTTAGGGTTCTGAATAGGAATTGGTTCCCAGTTCCAATTTTCATAAGGGTGTCTCCTGCGCTTTCTAAGATTCTTATAGTTTGAGGTTTTACATTCAAGTCTTTGATCCATTTAGAATTAATTTTTGTGTATGGTGATAGGTAGAGGTCCTGTTTCGGTCTTCCGCATATGGTCAGCCAATTTTCCCAACACCATTTACTGAATAGGTTCTCCTTTCCCCAGTGGTTGATGTTGGAGGTTTTGTTAAAGATGAGTTGGTTGAGGAATTGAGGCTTTGCTTCCAGAATCTCTATCCTGTTCCATTGGTCTATATACCTATTCTTGTACTGATACCAGGCTGTTTTGATTACTGTAGCCTTATGGTAAAGTTTGAAGTCTGTAAGTGTGATACCTCCCGCTTTGTTTCTTTTGCTAAGAATTGTTTTTGCTATTTGTGGTCATTTATGTTTCCATATGAATTTCTGTATTGTCATTTCTAGGTCTGAGAAGAATGATGTGGGTAGCTTAATGGGTATTGCATTGAATCTGTAGATTGCCTTTGGTAGGGATGGACATCTTAACAATGCTGATTCTTCCTATCCATGAGCATGGAATATTTTTTCCATTTGTTTGTGTCTTCTTGGATTTCTTTAAGCAGTTGTTTTGTAATTTTCATTGTAAAGGTCTTTCACTTCTCTGGTTAGGAAGATGCCGAGGTATTTCATTTTTTTGTTGGCTACTGTGAATAGGATTGTGTTTTTTATTTGGTTCTCTGCCTGCTTGTTGTTGGTGTGGAGGAATGCTACTGTCTTTTGTGCATTTATTTTGTACCCTGAGACCTTCCCAAAGTCCTTTATCAGTGCAAGCAGGTTTTTGACAGATTCTCTTGGATTTTCAAAGTATAGGATCATATCATCAGCAAAGAGGGATAAATTGACTTCCTCTTTTCCTAGTTGGATACCCCTGATTTCCTTCTCTTGTTTAATTGCCTGAGCTAGGACTTCCAATACAATATTGAACAAGAGGGGTGAGAGTGGAGGAAATACATTTCAAAAGGCTATAGTTGCCATAGGCAATTATTCCTCAGAAGAATCTAAGAAAAGTAAATTGAAAACCTTCTGGAAAGGATTCAATATTTTAGATGACAACAAAGATTTCAGAATATTACATAAACTTAGTTGATAAAGCAGTGGCAGGTTTTGAGAGGACTCACTCCAATTTTGAAAAAAGTTGTGCTGTGGATAAAATGCTATCAAACAACAACACGTGCTATAGGGAAATCTTTTGTGAAAAGAAAGAGTCAACTGATGCTGGAAACTTTAATATTGTCTTAATTTAAGAAATTACCACAGCCACCCTAACTTTCAGCAGCCACCACTCTGATCAGTCAGCAGCCACCAGCATGTAGGCAAGACCCTCCACCAGCAAAAAAATTATAACTTACTGAAGGCTGTGTTTGCAACTGTTATTCTGATTTTAGTTATAATAGATTAATTTTACTTGTTTTTGTCCATCATATAAGTCAAATCATGTAGGTATATACTCTTTTGTATAATTTTTTTTTTTACTAAATATTCAATAAATATTCTTTTTACCAAAGCAGGCATAGCATGGGCTGTTATGATTACTGATATGTTACTAAAACATTATTAAAATTTATTTTAAAGATTCATTCATGTTGTTGTGTATAACCACAGTTCATTCTTTTTGATTGCTGAGTAGAGTTTCATTGTGTGATTTATTGACCTATTCTTACTTTTGATGAACATGAATCATTCTTCAGCTTTTGGCCCTGATGGATAAAACTCGTGGATTCTTGGCATGTCTTTTTTGTTGACAAATGTTTTTATTGCTTTTGAATATATAACTAGGAGAATAATTTTGGGGTCATAGGTTATGAGTAAGTTTAATTTTTAAGAAACTACCTAATGCTTTTCCAAAATGATTGTACCATGTTACACTCCCAACAGCAATGCAAAAGAGTTCCAGTTACTCACTATTTACACCAATATCTGGTGCTAATATTTTTAATTTTAGCCATTTTTGTGGGTGTCAAGTTATTTCACACTGTGGTTTTAATTTGCTTTCCCCTTTTAACTATTACTATTGAGAAACTTTTCATGTTTTCATATGTTCACTGAGCATTTGTGTATCTTCTTCTGTGAAGATCAGTTCAATTTCTTCCCCCATCTTGTATAAGGTTGTTTGACATCTTCTTGTTGATTTGTAGGAATTGTTTATATGTGTGTGTGTGTGTATACACAAATATAAGGCCTTTATCAGATACACACACACACACACACACACACACAGAGAGAGAGAGAGAGAGAGAGAGAGAGAGAGAGGGAGAGAGAGAGAGATAATGCGTTTGTCAGATATTTGTGTTATGAACATTTTTTCCCTAACTATGGCCTGTCATTTAAGTCTCTCTTTTTAAAAAATTTTATTTTATTTTCATTTCATTCTCTTAATAGAGACTTTTGTAAAACACAATTTATATTTTTATTTTAAGGTTGTTTTATTGCTTTTATGTCCTGTCTAAAAACTCTTTGCCTGTTTCTCAGGTCTCTAAAATATGCTACAATATATTTTTCTAGAAGCTATATAAACTTGAATGTTGCCTTTAAGTCATCTAAAATTAATTTTTGTATGGTGTGAGGGCGAAATCAAGGTTGGTTTGTTTGTTTCACTTCCTTGCCAATACTGAATCTTCACTATGCTGCAGCATTAAGTGTATCTAGGCAGAAAGCTGATATAATCACAGGGCTCATCACATATGATTTTCTTTTGTTAATTTTTCAATATCAATAATTTTAATGCCTCATATTTTATCCAATTTTATAGCTGATTAGAGTAGGAGGGAAAATTTGTTAGCAGTTTTTCTATGAGGAGAAGCAAACCTTCCTTTTCTGATATATTTTTTAACTCAACCTTTCAGTAATTCTTAAAAGAATAGGAATGCAAAATTGCTATGTCTCAGTAACTTCTTCATCTGTCCGTTTATTCGAACTAGAGTTTCAATCAACTCTAAATTTTGTGCTTCACCATTGCTCTTGAATAGTGCTACTGTAGACAAAGCAAAGAATGTATAAATTAATTTTACTTAACTAATTCCTAAACTGGATCTTTAAAGGATACCATAGCAGATGGAGGAGAGCCCAATCTCATATTGTCCTGCATTCTCAACTCAGCATTACCTTCTTTTACATGAATCAGTGGGCCTGAGTTGAGGTCCTGTCTTTTTTTAAAAATTGAATTGAACTGGTTTAATGCAAGTGCACAGTTTTGCTAAATTTTGCAACCAACCAATACTAAATCTTGAGTCTTCTGATATATGTATATGGGGAATTTGTCTCATTTTGTGTTCTTTATGTCCATCAATTGTAGTATTTCCCCATATTTGAACAAGGAGTTACTTTATGAATTTTATCTGTCATTTATGTGTGTTTTTATATTCCACTTTGATTTGTAATCTGGAAACATCAGCCTACACTGAAATCAACCTCAAGTAAGTCTGCCTAATTCTGTATCTCAACATTTTTGTTCTACCAGACCCAAATGACTCTCTCTATCATTTTCTTACAACTCCCCTGAAATGAAAATCTACCACTGTGTTCCAAATAATGTAATTCATGTCACTCTATGTAAGTAAAATATTCTTTTACTAAAGCACGTATGGCATGGCCTAAGTTGTATTATTTATATGTTATGAAAACATTATTAATAATAGGCTTTCACAGAACTAAGTATATGCTATTTGTCTGTAGTATACATAAAACTTTATTTAAGCCCTATCATGGAGATTTGAATAGATAAATAATGATAATTCACTTATGTTCAGCTAATAGTATAAGAGGGGAGGGTAGGCCTTAATTCACACTAAGCAACTGTTATGAAGCTATCTCTCTGGGTATTCTACATTACATTTAAAGAAATAAATAAAGAAAATCTATCAATAGCATTTCAAATAAAGTGCTAGAAGGCAGTTGAATATGCTGCATATTGAAATCTTTAAGATTATATAGAGATGGGGATAGATGAAAGGTAACTGGATTTCATGGAATTACCCCTAGCCAAACAAACTGAAGGGACAGCTATATGAGAAAAGACCCCAAAACCCCGGAATTATCTTTTTGGAGGGCGGCCTCTCGTAGTATAGGTTTCCATCACTAGGTAAGTGCTCTAGGAACCCATTAGCATCAATGTATCAGCTAGCATTGTTGTGAGAGTCTGTGTTTGACTTCAGTGAATTTTTTTTGTTGTTGTTGGAGAGCCTTTCAATGTGTCTGTCCATTTCGTGATGGGTGCTTCATAAGCACACCTGCCCACACTGTGCTGTGTATTCAGCAGTTTTTGACCAAAATCGGCATGACCTCCGTGCCCTACCCTCCATATACACTGGACGACTTTTTTTCTTTCTCTGAATAAAAAAAAGTCCTCAAAGTGAGACATTTTGCTGATGTAGAAGAGGTGAAACAAAAAACGGTAAAAGCACTCAAAGGCATAAAAATCGGCAAGTTCAAAAGCTGTTTTGTGTAGTGAAAAAAGCAGCTTGATAGGTTTATTGCATCAAACAGAGAGTATTTTGAAGATGACTGAAGTTAAAGCAATTAAAAATAAATACGCAATTTTTCATAAATAAATTCCAGGTTTTTTTTGAGTAACCCTCGTAAGTCGTTTTTCATGTTCAGTAATAATGACTCAATTATAGATAATTCCTGAAGTAAGTTGTGTGACTGTTTTTGTGCCACCATTGGTTTAATTGGACATCTATAAATACGTTATTTGCTAATCACCACAAACTTTTGATAGGACAAAATAATATATAATCTAAAATAATCTCATTAAAGATGTTCACAAAGATGAAGCTCTTTAGTCAAATCAATAATCCTTCACTTTTCTCACTAGAGGCAAAATTATCTCTTAAGTCAAGAATGATGCACTGTAGCTAACTGCTCTGATGTGTCAGAAAGAGTTACTGCTAATGACAGATTCTAAGGAGTTACTCTTTCAGGTGGCCACTCAAGTAGAAATACTCAGAGCACCATACATGTATACCTAGAAGCAAATCTCCCACTGATATAAAGAAACTGGTTAATAAAGCCTAACTTTTGAACCACTGAACCAAAATAATAGTTTTGCAAAAGGGCCCTTCAAAACAAAACCTAAAGTTGCTTCTTCATTGTGTTATATTGCATGAACATTGTTCATAGTAATGTTCAATTATTGTTCAACCAATAACATAGACTATGTGATTTAGCTTTCTGACACATCATTTTCTCAGTAGGTATGCCATTAGCACATTGTTCTCAAAGAAAATATAGTTGTAGAAAGGAGGTAGTATAGTGAAAGCCAGAAGAACAAATGAGTATTCCCAAGATTTCTTTTAAGTAATTTCTGTCAATGGTTTCCTTTGTCCTGGAGCTGATGTTTTATCTCAGTTAACCCACTGTGTTTAGTGCATCAATTTACCTGCTGATTAAATAGGGATAAGGTGTCCATGTTTGGAAACTCACAATATTTAAAGCAATTATTTTTCAAAAAATTTATACTTAAAATAGTTTTATATATGAAATACAGTATTCCTGTACAGGTAATAGGTTATGGCCAGTTCTCCTGCCAGAATGGGACACGATGATGGAACAAGAGACAACGGGAAGTTTGGTAGAGGTTACTTTGGCATACAAAAAAAATGCTGTCTGAGGTTGTAGGGTGGATTTGATTGGTGATGTGCTCACCACAAGCAGACTAACAGCACAGAGAGCAGGATGTCTGCAGAGGGTTCTAGTTTCCAGCAATCTATTGGGTCCCTCATTCTGTGCAGGCAGTTAAAACTACTATAAAACATGGCATTTGCTTCTGTGAAGAATTGGCAGGTGTGGGTAGAAGTGGATCATCTGCATCTTTTGCACTGCCTTTCTGCCAGTCCAGCAGGAAGTACAAGAAAGAGAAAGCAAACTCAGAGTCTGGGTCATCGGTTTCAACAATCTTTAAACACAGATTTTTGTCATCGGTCTGGCTCAGATTTCCAATATAAGATATGTGTTACACACACAAAAAATGTTGACACCAAGAAGAAATATAATAACACTAGAAACAAAGAAGTGAAGTATGTGTATTATAAGGGAATAAAATAGACAATATAAATAGGGGAGGCTGGAATGAGATTGGGAACAGAGGGGATTTTCACTAAGGATGTTGAGAAGCAGCAAGAAGTTTTCTTCAGTGTGGAGTCTGTTTTCAAGTCTTTTCTGTTTACTCCATGAAACTTCGTGGACTGTCACCCTGGGGCTCAAATTCTCCCTGGTGTTCACAGTCTGCCCTGACCTTAAGCAATGATGAGCACTTAAGAAACTCTAGTCCACATGTCCTGCACACATAACCTAAACAACTTGTCACCTTTGCTGCTTGTGTCAGCCTAAATTTAACTTCAGTGTGAAATGCTGGACTTCCACTTGGTCCCTTTTACCTCCATCTTTGTGCTGGTAATCAGATCAGATACATCCCGAGTCCCTAGTACAAGAGCCTTGTGGTCCTCTGCCTGTTATTCAGGTCTGAAAACTCTCTCATATTCCCAGAGCTGCAGAGTTCCCTGAGACAAATATTTTTCTGAACAGCATTCAGAAACTATAGGGATTTAGATGGCCATCTTTGAAGGTCTGTTATTCTGCCTACAACATACGTTGAGTAGATATAACATTACTTAAATGGTAAATATTTGAAGTCTGGCATTGTGTTTGCACAAATAATTTTAAAAAATGAATGTTTAATAAATATCAGTTATAAGTAAAGAAAGGAGTAGGAGGAGGTAAGAAGGAATACAAAGGAGCAAAAAAAAAAAAATTGTATGTTGAAACTAATCTAAGGTGGGATTAGTGCTCTTATAAAAGGAGCCCTAGATTGCTGCCACCATGTGAGAACACAGCTAGAAGGTATGAAATAGGCCTTGAACGTGCCCTTTCAGAAACCAGACACTGAATTCACTAGCACCTTGATCTTGGATTGCTCAGTCTCCAGAATTCTGAGAAATAATTTTCTGTTTATAAATGATCCAGGCTATGGTATTTTGTTATAGCAGCCCAAATCGACTAAGATGATAACCTAATCAATCTTGAACTCACCCTTATAGCTTTATCTGATATGTATCTCCTGATAGAACCTGGAGTCCTGCTGGATTAAAGTTTGCTAGTGCAGAAGAGGTTAAGTCTTTGGACTACATAGCCAGAGAGACTTGGATTTAAGTCTTGTGTCTGTTATTCACTAGTGGTCTTACTTTGGACAAACTTTGTAACTGCTCAAAGTCTAAGTTTTCTTATTTGTAATGGTGGGAGAGTGATATATACCTCATCATGCTGTTTAAGATACCCTATAAAAAGTCCTTTGCACAGTTTGGGCAAATCAAGGTTGTTGCCATCATCACCTTTTAAAAGTTCCACATGGTACATACACTTGAAGCTGTCCTTCAAGTATTTGACCCATGACATGGTAGATTTAGTTTCTTCATTCATTCATTCAACCTGCTGTATTCTAGCAACTGTTCTAGGCATTGGTTCTAAGTTTGTGCCTATCTCACTTGGTTTCATCATGGTGTAGGTAACTGATTCATGTCCAGCTTTGTCCTAAAATAGGAAACACGGGAGAAGTAGTATCATATAGTGGTTAAAGAAGCTGACTTTGACAGCATATGGCCAAGGTTTGAATGCAAGTTCTTCTACTAGATAGCCGAATAAAGTGAAATAACTTTTTTATATCCCAATTTTTCTGATCTGGAAAATAGAGATAATAATAGTACCTATCTCCTAGAGTTGTGTAAAGCTTAAATTGACACATTTAGTGTGCTTAGATTAGTACTTGGCACACAATAAATGTTAACTATATTAAATTTTAAAGGTCTAAACTCAGGGATCTGAGACCTGATAAAAATGTAAGCTTTCAACTTGATTACCAATTCCAATATTCAAAAACAATTAAAATTCTGATTCTTTTTAGAGAAGACTATTGCTTTTAAATTATATTTTATTTCCATATGAATTTAATTATTCTCTCATCCCTCCTCTTTGGAAAGTGCTACTGGAAACCAAGTTTTGTACTGTGAACTTGAATGATTCTGTGGCCTGTATCCTTTATTTTATGGAGAATTCTTGGAATGTTTTATTGGTATTGTCTACGTATTCCACTTCAGATAGAAAGTTGGAATTACTTATCAAAGGATTGCAATAAGGGTGACTTGAACCACAAGAATATCAGAACGCTGGGCTTCTCTAAGACAAAAAAATAACTGACAGATGAATTACAGGAAAAAAATGGGGTGACTTTTTCAGAGTTAGATGGTCATGTAGCTGCACAAAAAGGAAGAGTCAGAGAACAGGCATGTCAAAAAGCTAATTGCACCTGCAAACAAAGGACATAGTTTAAGGTGTGGGGTTTTAGAAAGGAATGCTGGTCTCTTGTTTGCCTTTTCAGCTGGATCTGTGTATATGTCCAATATCACCACAATCAAAGATGTCATCTTTGAATAGCAAGGAATAGAGACTCACACAGAGCTTGCACCGGGGAGATTCTACACATAGATGAACAATTCATTAGTCATTCAGAACTGAAAACTGTCACCAAACTTTGCTCTGTACGCTGAAAACAATACAATGATAGAAAATTAAAAAGGAAATAGATTCAATATGGTGAGAAAACCCTTTGGGATGTGATCGGAGTGTTGTATCAACATAATGTCAAGATCCAGATAAACCTGGATATTTACACAGTATTTTTCATCCTATGGGATTTAAAACTTAGACTTCATATAAGGTTTACCAATAGTGTTAACTATTCTCCACTCTACAGTTACCAAATCTACGAAACATGCCTCAAACCCTTTCTCTTGCTTCTCTTTAACATATTTTTCTTTTCTGAACAGTTATCATGAATTATAGTAAATTATGATAAATTACACTTTCTTGAAAACTAAATCAACACATTTCTATTAAGCACTTATTTTCAATGCAGTTATTATTGAGTATCTTATTTTTCTTAATGAGAATACATTATGCCTCTCCTCACTAGGGAAAGGTACTTTTTTTTGGTACCCTTGTATCCCTCTTCACCTCCTCCTACTTCTCTCTCTATCCACAAGTGAAATTTATTAAACATTCACTTTTTACTAATTTGTGCAAAAACAATGCTGGATTTCAAGTATTTATCACTTAAGTAATACCCTATCTACTCAACATATGTGGTAGGTAGAATAATAGACCTTCAAAGATGGCCATCCGAATCCCTGTATTTTCTGAATGCTATCATGGCAAAAGGGACTTTGCATATGTGATTAAGTTAAGGACTTTGAGATGGGATGGTTATCCTGGATTATCTGAGTGGGCCTAATCTAATCACATGGGTTCTTAGAGGCAGAAAAGATTTCCTTGTTGTGGTTAGGGGAAGATATGAAAATGGAGGAATGTCAGAGAGATATAATGTTGTCGGTTCTGAAAACTGAGGAAAGGGATTATGAGTGAGGAAATGAGGGAGGCCTCTAGAAACTGGAAAGGCAAGAATATGGATTCTCCTCTAGAGCCTTCAAAAAGAAACGCGGCGCTCCCAACACTTGCATTTTAACCCAGTGATTCCCTTGTCAGACTCTTAAACTACAAAACTGAAAGATAAGAAGTCACTCAGTTTTTGGTAGTTTGTTATAACAGCAATAGAAAACTAATCAAATGTGGGATGAGATAAAATTAAGACATAGCCTCATGTCAATTGTTGGCCATTACAAACTCTCTTTGTTGTTTCTACTCCTAGGTAAAAGGTCAGGAGTTAGGAGATTTCTCTCAAGGAAACACATGAGGGGAGGACCCCTCCAAATCAGAATTGATTTATTAAAAATTGTGTATTTATTGTTACATGTTTAAACTTCAGTTACCTTTAAAGTAGTCTCCGTTTGGTGCAATGCACCTACCAATATGCTTTTTTCCTTGCTCAAAATAGTTTTTGAACTTGTCAATTTTGATGCCTTTTAGTGTTTCTGCCATTTTTTGTTTCACCTCTTCCACATTGGCAAAATGTTTCCCTTTGAGGACTTTTTTCACCCGGGGGAAAGATTTTTAAAAAGCCACTGGAGTTAAGATTGGGGTAATAGGGAGGGTGGAGCATGGGGGTCATGCTGTTTTTGGTCAAAAACTGCTGAACATCGCATGGTATTGGCAGGTGCCCTTGTAAATCACCCTTCATGTAATGGGAAAACACGTTGAAAGAAAGAATCTCCAATAAAATTCACTGAAGCCCAATGTAGCCTCTCACAACGATGCTAGCTGGTATACTGATGCAGATGGAACACTTACCTAGCAGTGGAAGCCTGTATTAATTCTGTTTTAAAATAATTCTGTTTTATAGGGGGTTCCTTTCATATTTGGTAGGCCCAGTCTTTTCTTACTGTAACAAGTTAGACCTTACTTTTCAATTTATCATACTTGTACTCAACTAAAAACTACTCCCGTGGAGATATGTCAAATGTACAGTTCATTGAGACTTATACAGTTTTATCTCTAAATGAATTATTTCCTGATATCCTCTCCTAATAATTCACAAGTTGTTCATTTTAGGATTGATTCTTGTTCTTGTGATATTTTTACAAAATATTCCTTGTTTCTCATCCTCCAATCCTTGACCATGCTAAACCACTAACCCTGCTTTAACTTCTCAAGATATAGATCTCTTTTCTGGTTCCCCCTGAATACCAACTTCAAACTTTGGTTGAAAGCAATATCAGTAAGGCCAACTTTCCCAAAGTGCAATTGGTGTTCCCATTGACCCTACTAAAATTTCTAGGATTACAGAATAGAAAACATATCCAACAATTGAAGAATTATATTGAATATGAAAAAGGAAGGAGAAATGTACTGTGATAATTTTTGAAAGCAGGTATAGAAGTGGTGAGTATGCTTTAAGCAATAGGTTATATGGGGAAATGCTTGAGTGGAGGAGTTACTATGGAAGACATCAAGGGTTCCATCGTCCCAAGCTATGACTCATATCTGTTGTATTTTGGAACACAGATCATATGTCTATCCACACATTAGAAATACTGGTAGGAAAAACTCAAACTTCAGGATGTTCACCTGTGTTGGCTACTTCTAGTGTTCTTCCATAAGAAGAATACCCACATATTACTTCAATTTCTCATAAACAAAATTCTAATATAAGGAGAGCATTGACTAAACTAAGTGTCAGAGAAATGGGCAGCTAAGTGATTGAAATTTTCAGAATTTCCACAAAAGATCTGTAAAATTATTAGAAGCTGATATAATTGAGTAGGAACAAAGAAGCCAGAAGTGTACTAATCTTTGAAAAAGTATTGTATTACCAATAAACCCATGTTTGGCTAACAAGGGCACACAACTTCTTTTTATTATTATTATTTTTTATTTTTAAAAGTTATTTATTTATTATAAAGATGTGGGGTACAATTAAGGGCTAGGTATATAAACTCGGTCATTCAGGCACCCTTGTTGATGAGGTATGCCCCTCCTTCCCTAGCATTTTCCCTCAACTGCCAGTACCCTCCCCCGCCCGACAGTTTTCCATTCTGCCAATCACTTTCTTATAGCATTATAATTGTTCAAGGTCACCTTATGAGTGAGAACATATGGAACTCAGTTCTTTGTTTCTGTGAAAAATCACTGAGTATGATTGACTCCAAATCCATCCAAGTTGTTGCAAAGTTCATATATTTGTCCTTCTTTATGGCTGCATAATATTCCATTGGCACACAACTTGTTAATGTTCCCTTGAACCCTAGAGTGAGGGGATGGGAAGGGATGCTGCTGGGGAATATCCTTCTTTCTCACCGATAACCATAGAAAACAATGGGTAAGTGAGAACCTTTCAGAAAGTAGTATCAGGAGCTATGAGACTGACTGAGCCGAGAAATTATTGCACATTCTAGGCATAGAGGTTACACTCTTCCTGCTCAGCAGAATATCACATGTCCTCACATATCCTGTGGACTAAGAACTACCATATGGTCTCTATTGCTCATTTTTCCAAATATAATTTTTTAAAAAATGTAATGGATAAAGATTAATATATTCAAGGTATATAACATGATGGTTTGATATACATATACATTGTATAATGATTACAATTAAGTTAATTAACACATTCATCACCACCCATGCTACACATGAGATCCCCACCAAATTGAAATTTTAGTTGCGTTATCCTTTTTTCCCCTACTCTTGAATATTCAATGCTTTGGTGGTGGATAACTATTGTTAAGTTAGAGAAGCCACATCACACCTGACAAAGGAGTACAAATCTCAGATTTTTAGAGCCAGCTCTATGAGGAACATACATGGAACACATATAAAACAGCTGTATAAAGTTTTGGAAAACAGTGAGGGGTTTCAAATAGATTGAGGGCTTTGAAAGTAAATATTTGAGCAGAAGAACACATGTAAGTGTTAAGTAGTCAATGAGTTGGGAGGGAGAAACTGTTGACTGTCTCTCTCTTTTCTAAGAGAATTCTTAGAATTTCTAAATTTTCTAAAGAGAATTCTGGTTTTGTCCAGTGATCTATTATATGACTCGTCATTAGTTGACCTTGGTCCCTGATCCAAGATTCAGCTGTGACTGATACAAGTTGTAAATTTCTTGTCTACATTTAGAAAATGGGCATGTGATAGAAATCAAATCAATGAAGAAAAGAAGGCATTTGCTTGGGCTGTGGGAAATGTCCTTCTCTACCTCTCACCAGATGTGACAGAGGAAGACAAAATTTGTGTTGCTATTGGTGGTCATCCTGCACAATGTTGACAGTCAGCATTAGGATGGAGCCAGCCCTGTGCATGGCAGAGCAGCAATAGAATGGGCCTGTATGAACAAACCCTATAATTCACCCTACCTCTGAATTTCTAGTTCCATGAGCCAATCTAGTTTCTCCTTCCATAACTCTTTTGAGCAAGTTTTGTGTCAACTGGAGTTAAACACAATCTAACTGACACAGCATTTGATAGTGGTAGGAATGATTGTAAGCCACTCAGTAACATACAAGAGAAAATAATTAGGAAGGTCTATCTCTGGAATAGTGCAATGGTTAAGAGTACAGGCTTTTGAGACAAATATACCCAAAGTTTCCCCTTTTCTGTCCATTACTCTCTATAATGTCTTCTTTGAACTCCAGTCTTCAAACTGGTACGATAAAGATAATAAACCTATCTTAAAAGATACTTGTAGAGAGTAAATAAGATAATACACATAAAGTTCCTGTCATGAAGTAGAAGTTCGATAATTGCAACCATTGTTTTATTGGCCAGAGAAAAAATTGTTTAAGATCCCTTGGTGAGAATTTCTGTATAGGAAGATGACTCAAGAGGAATCAAATGCTCTAAAAGATGAAATTCTGAGAATACAATTTCAAATCATTCTGATGAGAAAGAAAAGAAGTAGTTAGCTAAAATAACTGATCTGGTCGCATAGGGATATTTTAAAAAAAAATGTATATTGAAAAATAGAAGAAAAGTCTTACAACAAGGAATGAATGTAAAAGAGAAGCCCCAGACTGAAAGAACAAGTTCAGAATGTTGAGGCGCTGAAAGAATTTAAACTTAATAAAGTCTCAAAATTATGTCTAAGGCCATAATAATAGGAACAAATCAAAGACAGGCGTAGAGAGACTATGACATTAAGAAATGACAAAGAGAAGATAAGACTTCCTAAAAACGAAACTGAGCAATAAGCAATAGAATTTGTGTAATATAGATGTAATGAACAAAGAGAAAAATAATAGTTTACCCATTTTCAAGGTAAATGCTAGTTAGATGAAATTTTAAATTACACTTTGAAACATTACAGGCTATGTTGACTTGATTGTTACTTAGCTATCAAAAACATAATAAAATAAAATATCAGATAAATTAGATTCATATCGACCTGAATTAGTGATAAATTCCAAAGAGAATTCTTGCCAGTACAAAAATCTCACTGTGTTTTAGCCTGAGGTACACAGTAGCAACATACTATTTTTCTGTATGAGCATGATATTAACAGTTTGTCTCGGAAACACATAAGCATAGTATTTCATTTTCACAGAAACAGCTTTTTAAAATTTTTTATTAGCTATAAATTCTAAAAATGTTTTTTAGTGATTTTATGAATGGAAAATATGCTTGCACCCCTACACACACACACACACACACACACACACACACACACACACACACACAAATACTAGAAATTCAGACAGATGCTGTCTTGTATGTGGGCCTTGCTTAAAAAAACAAAAACAGGCAGGGCTCGGTGGCTAAGTCTGTAATCCCAGCACTTTGGAAGGCCGAGGCACGTGGATTGCCTGAGACCGCGGGTTCGAGACTAGCCCAGGCAACTTGGTGAGACCTCACCTCTACAATAAGTAAAAAATTAGCCAGGCATGGTAGTGCATGCCTGTAGTTTCGGCTACTTGGAAGGCTGAAGCAGAAGGATCACCAGAGCCCATAGGTCGATGCTGGGTTGGCTGTGAATATGCCACTGCACTCCAGCCTGGGCGACAGAGTGAGACTCCAACTCAAAACAAACAAACAAACAAACAAAAACTATCATACACAGAGCAGAAACTCACTTAAGTTCTCCATGTCTGCACAAAATAAAGATCTAGGGGGAGGACTTCATTACCAAGTTTCAATTCAGGTCTGACCTAGTTAAAAATCCTAAAGGGGAGAAGGACTCTCTCTTTGACTCAGGCCTGGAGAGAACACAGTTTCCTCACCAAGGAAATCTTCAGAAATAATTCCCATTCAGGTGAACTTCTTTTAGAAAGTACTTTTTGGTTACCTGCCCCCAGAGAGAAGTTCAAAAGAAAAGGGAGTAAAATGTTCTCAGTCAAGATCTCTGGGCTGTGGTACTTTCTACCACTGGAGAGTTGCTTGATTCTGAACATGATCACCTTCAGGAATAGGAAACAGTCATTTCTTTATCCAGACAGTCTTTTAATCTTGGAACAAGAGGGCTAAAAAGCTATTCTCACAGAAGGCTTTTCTTGCTTTTAAAAACACAATCAAATTGGTTCCAGTGGAGTGGGATATAAGGAAGGGCACCTCTACTACTTCTGCACAAGTAATTGAACTAGCCTAATTAGATTGCCCAAGTGTTTAGACACCATGGTGATGGGCACTTTATAAATACTGTATGTAGCTAATCTGGGAGCTTCCCTTGTGACAATAATAGCCATACAGTTAGCTCTGATAGGTTAGGAAGATACAAACCAAATGCTCTGCTACATTCCATAATATTTATTGATAGTTATTTATGTTGACACTTTGAGTCATTTGTGGTGTCTTTTTCCTCTAGATCTGTGGGTTGTGTGGTCAGAGATGACATCTGCAGACAAAGACATCATCTTATATGCAAGGTAAGCATCATTGTGGATTCTGCACAACAACTAGGAAACTTATAACTAAGAAAAATTATAACTTATAAACAACTGCCATCCAGAAATCAAGAAACATTTAATCAGTTCAGAATTAGAATATGCTTAAACGAGACGTGTAGTGAGTGAAAAACCACATACTGCATAGATGCTAGTGGTCTTTGGATCCTAGAAAAAAATCAAATGATATTCTTTAGTTTTTGACATAAATTCAGAAAGTAGCCATACTGAATGCCGAGATGCCTTGCTTTCCTTCTCAAACATTTTTTTTTGGCATCAGTTGTCAAGCTAGGGTAACCTCAGTGAGAATGACTGCAGGAGAAGAGTCACACTGCTGATTTATAGGAACAGGAAGAAACTGACTCATGTGTTCAGGTGTACCTAGTTCTTCCAAAGTGGACGGTAATTTGTGATTTTTTAAATAAAGGTTAGTCAAGTCCTTCATACCACCAGGCGCTTAACCAGTGTGATAATGCAGTGATATGTAAAAGTTAAACCCCTTGCTCCTAAAATCAACTCATTATGATGGGGAAGAAAGGAAACTTAACATGTCATATCGCCAGCCTTCATGCTAGAAATCATGCATCTAGTGTTATTAATATTTACAATAATTCTGTCAGCTGGGTAACAGATCCATTTTACAGATAATAAAATTGAGGTGCTGAGATTTTTGTGGATTACCTCACAATGTTTGGTAGCAAGTAGTAAGGCCCAATTTGAAGCCAAGTTTACCTGACGCCAAGGTCCATCTTCTTTCCATAACGCTGTTTTATTTCCTCCTTAAAAAAAATGCTTCCCTAAAAAAATAGGTTATCATCTTAATCATAAATTTTAACTATTGAATGTACTTTTGTCTTATAACTACTTGATTCTCACACATTCATAACTGGATGGCATTAAAATATACATGGAGGTAATATGGAAGGGGGAAAAAAGTCAGATTTAGAACAAAAATACTTGGGTTTGAGACTGACAGTTTAAAACTGTGATGTTAGAAATGTCAGTTAAACTTTCTGAGTCTCAATTTATTTATTTGCTAAATGAGAGTGCTGATATTACCTATCTCTAGAGTGATTGGCAATATAAGAAATCTTTAAAAAATCTGAAAATGCTTTAAGAATATGTGATGCCTTTCAGCACAATTTCTATCAAAAAGGATTAGAAAAAAAATTCATACTTAAAGTGCCATTTCAGTTATTGGGAAATTCACTTATGTGAATCCATTGTGCCAATTAGATTGAATCAATGCTATACCTGATAATGAAACATCATTAAGGACCTGTCAGTGTATATGTTTTCTCAACTCCTTTTTAAGTAAGCTGTAGCAACCTCATTGAGAATGATTGCCAGGAAAAAATAATCAGAGTTGATTTATATCGGCAACAGACTGAGCACCTGTCTCTTGAATTGTAAAGGATTCTCTTACTCCATTATTTTAAAATATACTTAATGGCACCAAACTCCAACAAATTGTTCAACTATAATTCTGAGAATCAATTCTGTTTCATTTTTTCTCTCATTCCCTACATCTAATTTCCTTCATTTTCTATGTTGACTGCAAATGATCAACAAATTCTGAAGTCTCTATTCCCTGAATCAATTCCTCAATAATCAATAGCCTAACTGACTCCCTATCCTCAGTCTTCTCTTGTCTATCCCCTTGCATTCCTAAAAACACACTGTTACACTGTAAATCTAATTGTCATGTACTTGTTTAAAATTGTCAGTGGATTTTGATTGCCCTCAGGATGAAAGCCAACTCCATAGCAAGTAATACATAAACTTCTAGAATCTGGTAAATGACCATGCCAATTCATTTATAATGCACGCAGTCAAATAGTACCTTTTGGCACCCATTATCACAGGTACTGTGCCCTGTTCTGGGACTATGGAAGTAAACAAAACAGGCATTAAGTGACTAATCACCCCAAACTATATAAATAAAATTATGAAAAGTGTAACTAATGAGGAAAAGTATTTGGAGTCAGGGGTGCCAAGCCACTCTATGGAGCAAGTAGTATTCCTTGAGGAAATCTTACTTCTCACCTCTTTTATTTCATGTCTCTTAAGTTCTAAGTAGTTCCCTAAGTATTTGTATTCTTCTCCTTAAGGCTAGTCAGAAATGAGAAAGGTGCTGTTACTATTCTACAGAAAATAAATGAATAATGAGAAAATATTATGGACAGATTTATGCCAGCATATTTAGCAAATTATGGTATGGAGAAATTCCTTGCCATTTAGAAATAGTTTTATCTCTATTAGAGAAATTTAATGTTTAGCTAAAATTTTTTTCACAAAATCGAAGAGGAAGACACACTCCCAAACTCATTTTATTAGAGCCTGCATTGTCTTGATACCTGATACCAAAACCATACAAAGCTATAAGGTGGGGCAAAAAAAAATCAAATCACTCAGCTTAATATGCTTCATGAACATAGATGCAAAAATTTTACACAAAATTTTAACAAATAGAACAGTAAAGTAAATACATCATGCCCAAGTGGGTTTGTTACAGGAATGTAGGTTTAGTTTAGCATTTGAAAAATCTATCAATGTATTTACAAATTAAAAAAGAAAAAACTGTATGTTTATCTCAGATGCAGACAAAAATTTCTGACAGAATTCAGCATCTATTTCTGAAAAAACTCTTAGCAAACTAGGGACAGATGGGGGGAAAAAACTACCCTAAAGTTAGCATCATACTTAACAATGAAAGATTGAATACTTTCCATCTAAAAGAAGCAACAAGAAAAAGATGTCCACTATCATCATTTCTATTTAACATTGCCCTAGAGGTTTTAGCCAGTGCAGTAAGGCAAGAAAAAGCAATAAAATATATTCAGAGAGAAAAAGAAAAAGGATTATTGTTTTAATTGAAAGATGACATAATCTTCTGTATAGAAAATGTGATCTCTCAAAACATTACCAGAACCAAAAATTGAGTACTGAAATATTGCAAGATACAAGAACAAATTACAAAATTGTTATTCTATATAGTAGCAATGAACAATCAGAAAATGAAATGAAAAATTCAATTTACTATAGCACTGAAAAATATGAAATACTAAGGGATAAATCTAACAAAAGATATATTTAACAAAAACAGTAAAACATTGTTGTGAGATATTAAATAAGACCTAATTAAATTATGAGATATAACTTGTTCATTGGTTGGAAGACCCTATATTGTGAAGTTGCAAACTCTTCTTAAATTGATCTATAGGTTTAAGGCAAAGTCAATCAAAATCTCAGCAGGCTTTAAAAAAATATACACATTGGCAAGATGATTCTAAAATTAATGTGGAAATGCAAAGGACCTACAAAGGTTAGTAAGCTATGGCATTCCAGCTTCTGCCTGCTTTTGTAAACAAAGTTTCACTGAAACACAGTCATGTCCGTTTGTTTACATATTGTGTATGGCTGTTTTTTGCCCTACAAGGAGCTGAGTACTTACAAAAGAAACCATAAGGTCTACAAACCCTAAATTATTAACTCACTGTCTCTTCATAGAAAAATGTTTGCCAACTTCTGACCTAAAACAGTGAAAACAAATCTGAAAGAGAAAAAAGAAAACTAACACTATATAATTTAGAACTTAAAGTTACATTAATAAAGAAATTGTGGTTTTGGCACCAAGTTAGAAAAATAGATCAATGAATCAAAGCAGTCAGCTCCCAAATAGACCTATACTTTCATGGACAATATACTTTTGATAAAGATTCAAAGGCAACTGAGTGGAGAAGCGAGAGTATTTTCAACATATCTAGAATATATGTGTAACTATCAAAACTCAATAATCTGAAAACAAACAACCCAATAAAAATATGAAAAATGTTTAAAAGACACTTTATCAAAGAAGACATAAAGATGGCAAATAAGCACATGAAAAGATATGCAATGTTATTGGCTATTAAGGAAATGCAAGTACAGTGTGACACCTCCATAAACCTATTAAAATGGCTCAAATTAACTGACCATCCCAAGAGTTGATAAAGATGTGAGAAATTGCATATCTCATTTTGCTGGTAGGAATGAAAAATGGTATAGTTACTCTGCAATACAGTTTGGCAGTTAATTATGAAGTTAAATATACATCTATCATATGACCCTGCCATTGTACTCCTAGGTATTTATGCAAGAGAAATAAAAGCATATATCCATATAAAGGTTTATACACAAATATTAATAGTGGCTTTATTTGTAATAACTAAAAAAAGACAATCCAACAGCTTATCAACAAGTAAATTCATAAGCAAATTTTAGTGTATCCATTCATAATACTACTCAGCAGTAAAATCACTTGATACAGACACCAACTTTGACAAAATTTAAAATTATGGTTCTGCATGAAATAAATCAGACACAAAAGAGTCCATACTATATAATTCTCCTTATTTAGTGTTCTAGGACATGAAAACTAATGTATAGTGTCATGAAGCAAATGATTTCTTATGGCGGCAGAAAGCATGGAGCGAAAAAAAGAATTATGAAAGGGCATGGGGGAAACTTTTGGGGGTGAAAGATGTGCTTCCGACTTCAATGATGATGATAACTTCACAATGTGGGTGTGTATATGTAGGTTAAATTGTGTTAAACCTATCAAATCGTAACTAAATTAATGCACCAAATTGTACCTTATTATAACTGGGGAAAATTCACATGAATTACTTCAGTACTGAACAATTTAGTTTTTACTACCATTGCTTTTATTAAAAACAAGCACATGGCAACATCAACCAGACTTAAATGGTCCTTGGCCTTTACTCTGGATAAAACCAAGAAACCTTTATTTCAGTGAATCCATTGCATTTGACTTTTTCTGTTAATGACAAGACAAAAGTAACTGATGATCTTATGTATAAAAAACGTAATTAGTGCATTGAGATAAAGGATTTTCCTCCAAGAGTCCTTCAGGACACTATGGGAATGCCCCTCCAGCACACAAACATGAACAACATATGGGAATGTGCTGATTTGGATGAAAATGAACCATGAAGTAAGTGCTACAAAATCACATTCTAGAGTTAATTTTGATGATCATATTTTACTGAGAGTGTTTTGGTAATAAAATAATAATATTATGTTTCAAAACTTACCAAATAGAGAGGTACATTAACTCACTCTATACTATGAAAAATTAAACTAAGAATTTAATTTCATCTCCAGTGCTACAGAAACACCACCAATAGCAAATGAATTGTATTGGCAACCAGGATGTGCTATGTATAAGGATCTTTAATTTTACCTTCCTCAAAAGAAGGTAAAGGTGCTCTCTTGTCTCCTTCATTTGGCTATGCCCCTAACTGAGAATTCTTATTGGGTGAAGTATCCAAGTCTATGAAAAAAGTCAGACATATACTTGATTTACTAAGGAACTGCAAATATCTGAGTAAGGTACTATAATGCATAGCATCATAAAACCATAGAGCTTTAGAGCTGGAGAGATGGTTATAGATTACTTGATTTGATCATTTCATTTTATTTATTTATTTATTTTCATGTCATCCTTCCTTTATTTTTTTATTTTAATTTTTTTTCATAATCAACATTTTTTATTATGATTTTGTGGGGTACAGTTAAGGGTTAGGTGTACAATTACGTTTCATTCAGGCACCCTGTTGGTAAGAGGTGTTTCCCCATCTCCAGATAGATATTTGTGACTGTTAATCCCATCGCCCTCCCCCCCCCATAGTTTCCCAGTACTGTCAGTCATTTTCTTATAGTATTACATTGGATGTTCAGGGTCCATCATATGAGTGAGAACATGTGATACTCAGATCTATGTTTCTGTGAGAGGTCACTCAGTATTATAGACTCTAGTTCCATCCAGGTTGCTGCAAAATTCATGATTTTGTTCTTTTTTATGGCCGCGTAGTATTCCATTGTGTATATGTACCACATTTTTTAATCCAGTCCTCTTTTGATGGGCAGCATAGTTGTTTCCAGGTTCTTGCTGTTGTGAACAACGCTGCGATAAACATACGTGTACAGGTATTTTTTTTTATAGAGTGATTTGAGTTCTTCAAGGTATATTCCCAGTAGGAGGATTGCGGGGTCATATGGGAGGTTGATATTTAGAGTTTTTAGGAATCGCCACACTGCTTTCCACAGAGGTTGCACTAGTTTACACTCCCACCAACAGTGTAGAAGTGTTCCCTTTTCGGCACACCCTCTCCAGCAGCTGTTATTTTTTGAGTTGTTGATAAAGAGGCAAACTATGATCTCTGAGAGGACAAGTAACTTGTTTGATGAGGTGGTGCTAATTAGGGTCTGAACTAGGAGAGTTTAAATTATTTATCAACCCACTTTTTTCTTGGTAAACCATTCTTGCCCATTGTTATTCATGGTGCCATCTCATGTAGGTGATAAAAAAAGGACCTACTAAAATTTTATCATATCATTATGGAAAAAACCAAATCTGCATACTCCCAACCTCAACTTTCCAGCTAATCAGGATCCATAGCTAGAGAACATTTTTTAGAGTTGTTTTAAATTAGTTTCGGATTAATTTTTTCCTCCAAGGTGCGAATTGACTATTTAGGTTACTGATTGAATTTAAAAGAAAAAAATACTCCAAAAACATGAAACTAGAAGTTAAGCAATAATTTATAATGTTTTGGAAAATATAAATTAAATATTTGTGGTAAAAAGTAGTATATTACTTCAGTATAATATACTTTATAAGAGGCAACATTTTACTGCTGTCATTCATGTTAGTATTCTAGTTCCTTCCTTCTTTAAAATGGGTAGAACTCTGAGGTCTAGTCAGTCAAAGTGACCAATTCATAGACTGCCAATGAGCATTTCAACAGTACTGACACACATAATTAATCTTGTCATTTTTATTTTCATTTCCTTGTATTAAAGGGAATACATTTATTCCATACCTTCCTTACTCAATGATTGTGGAAAACAGACTACATCTGCTGGAGAGCAAACATTGTTTCTTCTCTCCAGATGTCTGCTTTTTCTCCCAGAAGTTGGAGAGCATTGGACAAGCAATAACAGATGATGAACACATGCATAACTACAAATGGGCAAGCTGATTGTTTTCAAAATTGGTATAAACATTTGCTCTTGGGTTGAGATTTAGCCCATAGCAAATCTTTACATTTGCGTTATAAACTCCCAACTAAAAAAAATGTTTAGAATGGAAGTGCTGACAATGTGAAAATTCAGTTACGGTCAGGAAAGCAGTTTTGTTTAAAAATGCCATTTTGCACTTCCATATTTACTTCCTAACCAGTGACTGAGATGTCAATTTCTCCAAAGTTTTCTTTTCCAGTCCAAAGGAGAATTTGACAACTGTTTTGAAATGAGCAAGAGATCTGAATTTCAGCTTCTTGCTTCTTCAACAAATATCAATTATAGAACCACATGCTTGTTTCTTAACTGGTTATATAGATGATGATGATGATGATGATGATGATGATGATAGTATTGATGATGAATTAGAAGAGAATTAAGCATCTTGCTCAAGAAAGAGAGGTTTTGCTTTTATACAATATTTAGAAAAGAAATGACAGCAATTACTAGGAAATACTTTGCTCTCTATGACCTTGACTATGCCAAGATGCAATGAGTACATTGAATAGAAGTTGTAAAATGAGGTCTGAGAAATTCCTTGACGTACTTCTAAATTACTTGATGTGGGACTAAACGTTTGGTTGCGCTATGGGGTAGGTTTTACAGAGACCCCCAGTGAGCTGGCTCAGGTGTCCCTCATATGGCTTATTATGTTCATACAGATATGGCCCTCTTTTACATAGGTAAACTGCAAAGACTGCCTTACTATTCACTCCCAGAATGGCAGAAAGAAAACAAATGGAAATAAAAACTGAAAATGTAGAAATGTGCTACCACTGCCTCTTTATGAGCAAGGCATTTTCTTTTGGAAACCTGTGATTAGGTGGAAATCCTAAGAAATTTTATATGTGCTAATAGGCCATGGTGGGAAACATTGCTATACCATCTCACTTATTCTCAGGGAAATTTAAGTATTTTTATAAAACAGGAGAGAAAGAGGGAAAAGCCCCACAAAATATCCTAAGAATTCAATAGACATGAAACTCACCATGCCCAGTTTCAACATGTGGATCTGAATAGAATCAAATCCTATTATCTTAAGTTCACATATGAGAAGAGGAACAAATGGCTCTTATCCTTGACATAAAAATGCCCAGCACATTTCTCCAGAAAATGTTAGAGTCTTCTGAATAGAGAAAAAAATATATGTTAAAGTCTGAGTTACCCTGTAGGCTACTAACACATAGATTTGCCTAATACTCACACTGTACTTGAAAAATTAGGGCATGCAAAATTTTAACATTATATTATTCTGCATTCAAGTACACAAATTATAGGATACTTTCTTCATTGAATGGTTGCTGCATAATAACTCTTAAATACATGAAAGAAGGCTAAAGTTTAAATATAGAACTCAAGTAACAAGAAACCATCTAAGCATTAGGGCAGAATGTGGATTTTGCCTTTGTACTTTTGTTTTCAAGCCTCAAATCATGTAAATGTTCAACCTTGCCCAGGGTTAAGAAGCCTCGTATTGAGCTTATTAATATATGTTAGGAAGAATTTGGGTGGTGGAGCATCAGTGTTCTGAGTAGATTGATATTCTGATCCCTCTTGGGCTTCTAGATTTCTGGACATATTTGAAATGAGTCACACACATCAGAATATAATGAAGAGGGTATGTGTGTGAAAATATGGAATCCACTCTTATTTGCCATATTAATGAGAAGATTTAATTTATTCATGACACTGAGACACTTTCAGTGAAAGGCATACCTTGAATAAAATGATACAATATATATCTTGGTTAGCTAGTTAATATTGCTAGTTATTTAGAATCTTTAATGTAACTTAATATTACATAAAATGATACACATTTGTAAATTGAGATAAAAGAGCTCTGAAGGACAGAATAAGAGCAAAATTAAAGATTATTTTTCCCTCCAAATGAGAACATTTTGGCTTGTCCTTTTATAATTATGGCTTGAAGGACTGAAATGTGTTCTTTGTTTATAACTCAATGATTCACATAAAGGCAACACTGCAGTATTACATAAAATAACTATGATAATTTGTTGTAATTGAAGAAAAATGTGTTTGTAGAGAACACCTAACAACCATGGTTTTGGTGCATTCTTTCCATAATCCTTCGATCAGTACTGTAATGTGAGTAGATTTACAGTACACTTTCTAATAAGTGCCTTGCTTTTTTCCTTTTTTTTTTTTTTAAACTACTTGGTGATATTCTAATTAACCATGCTCAATTGATTGCTTTCAAAATAAGAACTAAGAGCTCTCATCTAGTCAAGTGGAAGCTAATTCAACTCTTTTACACTATGGCAATGATAAATCTCTCTCACACACTTTTACACATAGCCACTACATGTCTTATATTAGCAATATCATACTCTAGGTCTTCTGGTTTGAGTCAGTGTAGAAGATAGACACATTTCTATAGATTTCTATTATTTTCCTTATAATACTTATGAGAGTGAGTATGAATGTCCATTTTTCATTCACAGATTAAAATTGTTTTTGAAATTTTTTTGTTAATCATTTGACAAACTCTCACATCCAGAGAATATGCTGTTTCATTTGAAAAACAAACAAAAAACCCCCCAGAAGAATAAGTGGGAGAAAATAAATTCAACTTAGGCAGAAGGAGACTGACCATTTCATGTCTTAATCCAATTGCTTCTCTCTTTTTCTTTTCAAGTCAAAATTAAACATAGCTAATTTGGATTGACAAACACTTAATCATTTGATTATGAGATTATAGTATGTGGTCAGAGCATTTATTGCATGAAGTTATTCTTCAGGAGAATATAGGATTTGTAGATCCTCATTCCCGTATGTCACATGAACATCTCTTCTCTGGTCATATAGATAAATGAGAGTAGATGATACAAATACATACTAATTATCATATACAGACCTGAAAAACTGCCTTCACCATATATAAATCCCAGTCCAGGCATTACACAACTGGAGTTTAAAATGTTACATGTAAATCATCCAGACTTAAGCTTCTTAGGAAACACAAACCATTCTCTAAGGACGTATGAGACCAGAACATCAGAAGATGCTGTCTCACTGTGGGATGGCAGAAAGCAGTGGCTCGCAGACCACCCTGGTGTTTAGTAATCAACAATGCAGTGGCCCACTTTATAAAGGCGTCAGACAGTCTGTAAGCAAAAAGGCAGAGCCTCCAACTGAGACAAGGCCTGCTAATAAGTGGCTTCTAGGAAAAAGAAGGAATAAAAGCCAACTTTAGCATATGCAACAGGTCTCATATCACAATCTTTTTTTTTTTCTTTTTTCTTTTTGCATTCCACCTTCTTTCACATGAAACAACTCCATCGAGAGTGTCATCTTGAAACACAAGCAGTAGAATGGAAGAATGCACTGACATTCTTACCTTCCCGTTCTCACAGCCTTTCATACATTTATAATGGTGTTGTACTTTTGAATATCTCATCACATGTCTGCTTTTCCTGCTGGACTGTGAATTTCTTGAGAGTAGCACTATGCCCTGCTCATCTTACTGTCTCTAGTTTCAACATAGTGCATGCTCAAGAAGTTATTCAGTGCATACTTGGTGAAAGAGCTTTTTATTACAGTATTGCCCATAACAATCTGGGAAATGCAAGAAAAACCACTTCATATGTTTTAGCTTCAGTTTCCTCATCTAACAAATAAGAATAATGCAGTTTTCAATATTTTGCTAAAACTGAGTAGAAAAGATTCTTATACACTTGAACATATTTAAAAATATTTTTCGAAAAGCATGTGTTTGTAAGGTACAGGTTTGGGTATTTCTTGCAATATAAGCTAAGTATTCTTAATAATATAATGACAATATTAAATTACAACAATATAGTTGAATTTGACTTACTCTGACAGACAAGAGTTCTTATATTGAAGATCACTCAAAAGAATCTTTGTAATTTGCATAATTTATATAACAGGTAATGATAAAAATTGCAAAATAATTAATTTAGAAAGTATTGAAAATATTTGTTTCCTTATAATTTTGACTTTATATCAGCAAAAGTATCTCAGTGAGTGCTCATACCTGCTGTGATAAGTACAGAGACTCAACCACATTTTGTCAATAAGTGGCAACTTGTAAAACTGGATACACAAATAGAAAATAATAATGTTGAAGAAAGTATAATTAATTAATTCAAGCTTCAAGATAAGATCACTGGATCCTGCTGACCCTACATGTTAATCAGTTGATTGATTAATTGCTACAATCATAATAATTATATGGTATAAATCTAAGTACACTTAATGATAGTGTAGACTTTGAGTTAAAAGTTCTTTTCAATCTGCATATCTTTTCTCTTTCTTGATTCAAAGGAGTTTGTTTTATTTACTTTAAAGATATCTTTTGGTTTGTAGAGCTGGAAAGCTATGTCAAAATTAGCTAAGGTTCAGATGTTGCTTGTCCAATGTCCATTTTTGGTTATTTCTTAATGCTCTGTTTAAAAATTTAAAACAATCTTGAACCTATGAAATAAGAATTTAGCACTATACATATTTATCAAATTATATTACTCTTACTCCAAACATACTCACTATATGTAGGGCTATAGCAATTGCATGGTAGTAGATGTCCCCCGACATATGAGTCTATACATTATGTTCCATATTTAGATTACAGCTAGAAGGATCCTGAGTTTCCACTGACATATTCAGATTAAAGCATGTGCCATAAAGTGACTGTTGCTTATTAAGAACTATTCAGACAAAGTAAGGAGTAGAACTAAAATGACTTAAAATGTGTATATATATTTGTATATTTCACATTTAGGAGTCCCGATTTTAGGCTTTTTTCCCTACACACACACACACACACACACACACACACACACACACACACAGAGAGAGAGAGAGAGAGAGAGAGAATGAACAAAATATATCACAGTGTCATTGATTTTGCCAAAATTTCATTCTGATCACACTCAACTCTGATTAGTCAATATTCCAGTAGCCTGACAGATTCAGTTGGGTAGTCTTAGAACAGTTCCTTGCAGCACAAAGGTACATTGAACTGAATTGGGGCTCAGAACATGGTACCTTAGAGTCTGGAATTTTGGAAGCTGAGTACTTTGAACCAAAGGAGATTGGAAGAGCCCAGAAGCAAGAAGTTCCCTCTGACCTTCGCCTGCTCTCCTTTCTCCTTCTCCCATTTCTCCCCGGAAGCTGGTCATAAAACTAGAACTCCTTTCCCCCCAAGCAAGCCATAAAACCTAGAAATGTCACTCTCTGGTTTTCTCCCTTCTCCCCTGAAGACCCTTATGTGACAGGTGTCCTGCCCTATACCCAGAGGAAGGAATGTTGTACAAAGAAATGGAAAAGAATCTGAACAGGCGTGCTTTGCTGAGCTCTCCCCCCAGTCTATTATCATTAGATCATACGCTTTTTGTTCACTCATATTTCTGTATGACTATTCATTCTCCATCAAACCCAAGCATAAAAATACCCAGTTTTTCTTGAGTCTTTGGGTCTTCATTTCGGAACGTTTCTGTGTCACACAAAATAATGATTAAATAAAATATATTCTGCTTTTCTCTAGTTAATCTTTTGTTAAAGTGGTGCCAGTCGTGGACCTTGAAATGGGTAAGGAAAGGGTATGACACCTTTTTGACCTTACAATTGTCTAGATTCTGTCTATAGGAACAACATCAGTAAGAAAAATCAGGTTGTTGGTGATTTGTGTTTGGTCCAGTTGTATGCAAAACAACCTATCAGTGCAGCTTCTCAATTTCTGCCAAGTACATTTCTATCCTCTTGGTCATCTAGGTTCTAAACCTGACCCATGTTTCACTTCCATGATTATTTATTTAAGATGTCATTAAATCATCACAACTTTTCTTTTTTTGTAATCTTTTTATACAGTTTTTCCCTTTCCTTTTATTGTTTGCAAAATACTCAAGAATTTTTAAGTCAGTGACCAGCTTAGAACTCACTTAACTACTAGATGCCTCTTAAACTTTTGTTTGCACATGAATAACCTGAAGAGCTTGTAAAAACAAATTCCTCTGCTCCATCTTCACTGATTGTCATACAGTAGGTCCAGAGTGGGGACCTAGAATTTACATGTCTGACAAGATCTCAGATGATTCTGAAGTTACCAGTCTGTAGACTCCACTTTGAATAACACTTATTCTATAACTTTTTGGGGACCCACACATCTGAAGCTCTCACAGGGGAGAGCTTATATACACAGGGGGGCATATATACAAATTTGGCCAACCCTTTGGAGGTGTGGCTCATAAGCTCCTTGAGGCATATCTATACATGGGTCCTAGACTAGCATTTAGATCACTTGCCCATGGTCATACTGGGATGATAGCCAGAGTTTTCTTCTTCCATTCTCCTCTTAAGCACATCTTGCCAATTACTACCAAATTATTCTCTCTAAAATATAGCTTTTTGGTTTTTTACTACTTTACTCAAAAATCTTTGATGGATCACTGCCTACAGGATAAAACTTCCACAGTATTGAATTCTATGAAATTAATTAAAATATTGACCAAATGTTTACTGCGTACCTTTTCTATGGAAAGTGCTGTGTTAGGCAGGAAGATACAGAATCAAATCAAGTCACTGTTCTCCCTTATCTCCTACTGCTGTCTCTAGACTGTTTACTGCCTTCAACTGGGATTCTTCAGCTTCCCCAAACAATACACTCATCTCAGGACTGGAGTCAGAGCTTGTGTTCACTTTCTGGCTGACACTCCAAATTCCATATGCCTCCCTCATGAAGTCATCTCAACCAGTGCACTTTTTTCTCTCCCTTCTGCAGAGCATTTATTGACTTCATCACAATAAGTGCCACCAGATCCCATATAGGAACGTATCATTCTCTAGTTCAGGGAATGGACCTCTTATTCCCTTCAAGGAAAGTACATCTTGGCTTGGGGCAAGAAGTTGTGATGTCAACATACCATGCAACATACCCTGCCGCTCTTCTCCCATTGGGCTTTATCAAGGAGAGAGAACCAGAATCAGTGATCCCCAAATCTGACTGCACAGCAGAATCACCTAAGGTTTGCGCATGGCTTTTTGGTAAAAATTTTCAAACCTCATCCTTCGCACCATGAATCAATATCTATCTGTGTGGGTCCAGGAATCTGTTTCCACAAAGGTGAATTGATTGAAAACCAGGTTTGAGAGCCTCTCAAGTAACTGATTCTGAAATCTTGTTCAACATTGTCTACTCATCTTCTCCTTGCAGTTAAAAAAAAACCAAAAAATATAACAAGTACATTTATTCTTAGTGCAGAAACTTGTAGAACACCAAAAAGCAAGAAGAATAACAAAACAAAGACTGTATAATCATTCAGAGACAACCACGACTAACATTTTGAAGTAAGGTCTTTTAGTCTTTTCTCTACATATAGTTGGGTATGGTGACTTATACCTGTAACTACCAGCACTTTGGGAGACTGAGGTGGGAGGATTGCTTGAGCCCAGGAGTCTGAGGTTGCAGAAAGCCATGATCATGCCACTGTTCTCCAGTCTGGGGGACAGAGTGAGATCCTGACTCAACGATATATATATTTACATATATATTTTAAAATAGGTTCATACATACACACTGGATTATGCTTATGCTCTCTGTTAATATTTACTGGAGTTTAACCTCATGAAGTAATGTTTTCTATAGCACAATTTAACAACTACCTAATATTTCACTATATAAAGTGTCATAATTTAACCTTCCCTAAGTTTAGACATATATGTCTACATTTTCAATATTAAAAATAACATTTTGAGGGGCAAGTTTGTGTACATTTTGTGTATATCTCTGAAAATTTCCCAAAGTAATTTTCTCAGTATATAATTGCCAGTACAAGATATGTACATTTTTAAGGCCTTTGACATACATAGCCAAAATTCCTTCTAAGAACTCTGTAGGAGTTCCAGTTCTAAGGAGATAAGAGGTCTTCCCTCATCCAGAATATTGGCTATCATTTCATCTATAGTGTTATCTCATTAGGTGTCATGAACTTATACCTTTATAGTATTATTTTACTATGCGGAAATTGCATCTTTTGTTAAGGTTATTACATTTATTGGCTGTCTTCCTTGAAGGATGCTACCAACGTTAAAGAAAATAAAACTTTAATTAATATTTTGAGGTAATCTTTGATGAGATGTAACATGAAAGCTAAAAACCTGAGGCAGGAGAATGCTATTTTCTTGTACGATACCTTATCCTGGCCATCTGTTGAACAAATATCTGGTTCCAAACAATGTCAATTAAAAGTGACAGCAAATCTTAATAAATTTTACTTATGAATATCAGCAAAAAGAACATTGTGCTACTCATGTAGTTTTCTTATGGCAGTTGAGGTGCCTCCATACTTTCTATGGATACACAGAAGTTGTTTTTTTACTGGTCTCTTTTTCTGTCTTTTGGTTTTAAACCTCTCAGCACTGACAATCCAGAACACCCACTGCTAGGCAAGTATGCAAAATGCATTGCTGCTTAGTGTTGGGAAATCCCAATCTGGTGCCAAGAGGCTTGTAAATAGAGCAATGAACCCTCTTATGTCAAAAGTGAACACTGTTTAACAGTGCAAGTAGTAGAAGCCTTCTGAATGCTTTGCAGATGGCATTGTTCCACTGTGAGAGAATGAAAACTTCATGATGGTACTTGTAACACCAGACCTTGGAAAGGCAATCTACTTCAGTTTGCAAAGTAAACCAAAGGGAATGGTTGCTCACACATGGTCCTGATGCCACTGACATAAGAAACACAGCAACAGGAGCAGTGAAGTAGGAATTTGGTGGCAGATGGTCAGGTCTGCAGGAAGTGTCCACCCAGCTTTGTTTGGCCTATATTCTGAAACAACTAGAATAAACACTTAGTGTCATAATTTATAAGCATATCAGTACCGATAAATCAGAATCATGCAAACAGTCATGTTTATTATATTCTTGTTGCTTAATATTCATGACAGTAATTTATTTTTATAGTACAGTTTCACTGTTCTCTCCACCATTGCTCTGCATTTAAGTCTGGCAAGTCAGATTAGCAGGAGTTCAGGTAACCCTTTGAAGACTGCAAAAGTTCACCAGCCTGCCAAAATACTTTATTTGCTCATTTAATTTCCCCCTTCTTCTCTTATAAACTTTTTAACTACTAAGATGAAGTCTCTGTAAATTAAGTAGTAGTAATACTACTCTGACACATAGAAAATAAGAAGACTAGAGTCCACGTAGTCCAATGATAAGAGCTGTATAGCAGAGCTCATAAGGAAATTTGGAGAGACATAATTAGTTAATTTTTAAATTTACTGTCAACAAAATGGATTAAATTAAGCATAGTTTCCACCTCTCTCATTCACCTACTCACCACCGATCCTTCCCATTCCCTTCCACAGTTCAGGATCGTTGCTGCCAATCACTATGGATTGTTTTAGGAGGAATTACATGAAACAAACACAACCAGAGCATGTTGTTTTTAAATTTCATTTAGTGCTGGAGCTACAAAGATGAGTAAGACATGGCTCCTACCTCAAAGACATTTATGTCAGATTAAAGGAGGTAAAACAGTATTGTACTTGTCTATACCTAGAAACGAGACAACTTGTACACTCAGTTTTATACTTAACTCAGTAGAGAAAGTTTACAATAATTGTCAGAAAAGGGAGTCACAAACATAGAAGCCTGGAAAACACATTTTGTTTTTAAAATTTCCCAACTAATGATACTCTTATCATCTGTGGACTTTTCTATGTTTTCTGTGTTTCAACAAAGATGCTACACTTTTTTTTTTTTAAGAAGAATACTATTGAGTGTGTGTAGACACAGCATTAATATTTTAATTATAATTGGGCTTTTTAAAAATTATGAGTTTGGAAGGTTGACATTAGAATTTAATTTATAGATTCCATGAAAATACTTTTCTAGCACATGAAGTTATAAATGACATTTTGCTGCAGTTCCACTTTTCAATTAAATAATGATGAAAGTTGTAAGAAATTTTATATTTCCTAATTCAGTTGCTGGGAATTGTAATAAGGACAAGGTGCCTTGTTTCTATCAACACTTTAAGTCAGGGATCTCCAACCCCTGGACCAGGGACTGGTATTGGACTGTGGCCTGTTAGGAATTGGGCTGCACAGCAGAAGTTGAGCAGTTGGCAAGGAGCAAAGCTTCCTCTATATTTGCAGTCACTTCTCATCATTTACATTATCACCTGAACTCCATTTTTGTTAGATCAGCAGTGGCATTAGATTCTCATAGAAAATTAAACCCTATTGTGAACTGTGAATACAAGGGATCTAGGTTGCAACCTCCTTATCTTAATCTAATGCTTGGTGATCTGAGGTGGAGATGATGCAGTGATGCTAGTGCTAGGGAGAAGCTGCAAATACAGGTTAATGTTAGCAGTGAGGTTTGACTGCACAGAGACCATAATAAATCAATTGCTTGCAGACTCATATCAAATCTGTATCAGTGAGTAGCAAGTGAGTTGATGTACTTCAACTGTATAATTGGTAGCAGGCTTTAAGTCAGAACCCAACACTTATTTAAGTCCACACATGACCTGTCCATTATTTTATTTACCACTTCTGCCCACACCTCCTTTTTTATGGTGAGTTGTAAAATTATTGCATTATATATTGCAATGTAATAATAATAGAAATAACATATACAATAAATGTCATGCGCTTGAATCATCCTGAAACCATATTTCCCCCACTCCCATTCATGGAAAAACTGTCTTCCATGAAACTGGTTCCCAATGCCAAAATGGTTGGGGACCGCTGCTTTTGCATTTAGAATATGGAAAGCGTATTGCTAACTTGACTGTTGTTTTCTTCTAGTGATACATTTTACACAAAATAGGAGCTCTTAGTTAACATTCCTACAAGATAAATGAAATGTTTGTTACAAATAAATTTACACGGCCTTTAACCGTCTCCATCTGCTAGGTGTGTTTGAATTTCAATGGTGCTTTATTTTATTTTAAAAAGTTTTCCAGTGACCCAAGCCCAAGAATGACTACCTGAATGTTGCCTTGGATACAGAAAGCAACAACAACAAAAAATTGGGGTTTGTTTTAAATTGAATAGTCAAGACAGAAGTCTTTCTTAAATAAATAATGAGGTTTTGAGACCATTTGTATGAGTAGAGAAATTCATTTGTGTTCGATTTGGTTTCCTCTCACTGCAGTTTTTAACAACATGGAGTTTTTATTTGAACAACATCTAAATCTACTAATTATCTCATTTCTAAATAAAAGTTTGTTATCATTTTGTCCAAATAAAGCAAGAACTACATTTCTGTGGTTAAGAGTAACAGCTGTGGAATCTTCCAGTTCTGGGTTCAAGTTCCAGCTCTGAACTTTCTAGCTGTAGCCTTAGACATGCTGTTTAACATTGATTAGCCTAAGTTTCCTGAATTGAAATAATGAGAGTAATAATATTGACCACAAAGAACTATTATACAAATTAACTTAAATGGTGAAATTTACATATAGCACTTGACTACATGTAAGTGAATGTATGGTAAGTATCTACAAATTTGAGCTGTAATTATAGGGAGAGTTCTGAGGTTTATCCACATCACCACTAGTTCATTAGTTTGTAATATTTATGATGAAAATAATTTCTAAAAATTGTCCAAAAGTCTAGAGAATTTCACTTTGTAAATTTGGAATATTTCTTTAAAAAATTTTTTTTCACTGACACAATATTTGAAGTTCTTCCAGAATGTTGTAAATTGTTATTCTCCAACTGCTCCATTGTTCCAAATGGCCTTACTACTTGTGCTGTATAGTCCTGAATGTATTTGAGGACCTAAATGGGGACATGAAAGACAAACTACTCAGGTTTGTAAATGTCACAAGAGTAGAAGGAAGGTTGAATGAATTCACAGTTAAAAAAATCTGGGTTTTGTTTCCAGGCCCAGTTGTTATGAGACTCAGGTGAGATAACTCTTCTGAATACACAAAAATTTAAAGCAAAACTCTCCTGTTGTTGTTATTGTCTTGAGAGACTAGGATTGTGAGACAAGCGCAATGGTGCAGGGTTGTGTGCACATTATTGCATGTAAGTTTAAAAATGTTCAAGCTTATTTTAGAGAGAAATCGGCAAAAGTGATACTTGAAATGGTAAAATCAATTTCAGACCCCAATAATATAATGTTAAGAAAGAACTGATTAAATTTTGCATTGCAATAGGAAGATATTGCCAGAGTAACAGAGGAAAATTTATTCTGCACTTACAAAGCTGCACACCTAAAACCCCACTGAAATATGATTTCTGTTGTGAACTGATTGTCTGTGCTTCCCCACATTCATATGTTGATGTCCTATCTCCCAATGTGATGCCACTTAGAGGTGGGACCCTTTGGAAAGTGATTAGGTTTAGATGAAGTCATGAGGGTGGAGCTCCCCCGATGGAATTAGTGCCCTTAGAAGAAGAAGGAGAGACCAGAGCTCACTTTCTCTGCCATGTAAGGACACAATGGAAATGTGATTGTCTACAAGCGAATGTAAGGGTCCTCACTAGGAGCTGACTCTAATGGTGCCCTTATCTTGGACTGTCAGCCTCCAGAACTGTGAGAAACAAATTTCTGTTGTTTAAACCATTCAGTATCTGATGTTTTGTTATGGTAGTCTGAGCTGATTAAGACAATTTCCAAACTTTAGAAGGGAGCACTTGAGGAAGTGAGATCTTGTTGATGAAGGGTCTGAGAATGTTGATTCATGAGATATTATTGAAAGAGCAGAGGAAGGAGAACACTGAACAGGTATTACAGGTTATACTTTAGGTGTTTACACAATATTCAGGAGCTATTAGAGAACGATGCTGCAAGAAGCATGACAAAATGCTCTAGCCGGTCTGACTTTCCCCTTGGTGAAGATTTCTGCTCAGCTAACACTGCTCCATATTCATTTAGGGCTCCGGTTCTCAGAAGCCCCAAGCATCACAGAAACAAGCTTATACACAGTGGCTTCTGATGTCTTTCTGGGTATGCTGATGCTTAGGATCATTCCCCTTCTTTCTAATTTTTCTAAACCAGTTTCATAACATGACACAAAGGAATCAAAATTTCCAAAGGACATTTCGATGAGGTAATGGTTCCTTTGTAGCTGCCAATTAGATATTCAGAGAATAATACCCCAAAGGTGTCAAAGAACATCACCACTGTGCTTAGAGTTAGGGGCCAGGAAGAGGAGCTTGAAAGATTGTTGCTTTCATCTCTTTGTAAGACAGTAGCCACCTGCAACTAGCAGACCAGATGGCACTAATTAGATCTGCCCATCCGTTACTTGGCAGAGGAATGGGCTTGAGATCTGAAAGGGACAACCTTTCACCTGCTGGACACTCAAGGTGAGAAGAAAAAGAGAAAGGGGCCAAGAGCTGATTGTCTGGCTAGTCAGTAACCAGGAACTCAGGCTTTAGGTATTTGATCTTTTAGAATGTCAGTTTCTTAGATATAAAGGTGTTACATGAAATGAAATGACCAGAAGTGGAGGGAACTGCACATTTAAGTGAAAAACTATAAATAAACCAGTAAAAGGAGGAAACTCTTGCAATTATCCAGTATAACTCTTTCATAGTTTGTGAAATTTTTAGAAAAAATATATTTGTCTTTATCCTTCCAGTCTATTACTTTTACTCTTAAAACTAGCACTGCTACTTGTTTTCCATAATAGTATATTCATGTCCCATGTTTCTGTTTCCCAAGGTGTAGGTAGCAAATGTATGAATCAGTCCTTAGGGGAAAATTCCAGTCTCCAAAGCACATGGCAGTTCCCAGCATAGATATTCTGCTGTTCCAATATGAGCAGCAATCTCCCAGGAAATGTATGGTACTCCAGCAGCCATCACATCTAAGGTTTAACTCTGCGTGGCGATAAAGAGTAAGTCAGATGAAGAAAAGTCACATTTCTAGGAGCCTATGATAGTCCTAGAAGCTATTTGAAGAAAATTCTTTTATTGACAGAGAGGTGGAGGACTAGAGGAAGCACAAGTGCTTGAGCAAATGAGAATGTGTGATTGAGTGTGATCAAACAGAACAGGGTAAGGGATCAGTTTTTATTCCATAGCAGCCTTTGAAAATAGCTCACCAAAGGTTAATAGGAAAGTTCTCCTATTATAAAGAGAGTTATTTTTAAGGTTAAAATATTGTAAGTGTGACAACTAAAAAAACAGTGAGACATTTCAGGTTTGGAGAATGAGTGTACGAGTGTGCCTGCCCCTGTGTCTTTATGTGTATATGAGGCATGATCATTATTTGTTGAATATGGTTTCACTGATAACTCTTTGAGTATTTTTATCTATTAGAAGGATCTACAATGTTACAAATTTGCCAACTGGGAGAAAGCATTACTCTGGAGTTTTTTCTCCTGGTGTCACTGTGAATGTAACAGATTTGCTAATATTTAAGAGAAGCAAGGCAGCATTTTGTTTGAGAAGCTGACTAACCCTTGGGTTATGAGTAAGATATAAGTTCTATAGTAAAGTGAAAGACATTTGACTATCAAGTGAGGTTGGGCCTGGGAACAACTGCCAGAACAGAGGAGAAATGCCAAGAGATAAAGAAAATGGAAGTTTCTGGGTTGTGAAGCAAGAGAAAATTCTGTAATCTTAAACATGTTTGGTACTGTCTGGTATTCTATTAACAAAATATTAAAGCAGAATGAAGATGGCCACTTCTAGATGTATCACTTGAGACAGCTTTAGCAGAGAAGTAGAAAGACTTGTGAGAATGGACAGCAGGGTCCTCTGAGACTGTGATCTAAAGGACGGTCTGATTTTACTCTGACATGATAATCCCAGCTAACATTTAATAAATATTGTGCACAAAGAACTTTGTAGATAAGTGCATTTTATTATATTATTTTTACAATTTCCATGGAGAAGATACAACTTTTCCATTCATTTTATAAATGTAAAAATTGAGACCTATAGAGATTAAGAATTAGCTCTAAGTCTGACAGGTGGTGTCAAGATTTGAATGGAGGTGGTGGTTTGTGGTTCACGTAGAAACTTTAGCTTAACTGAAGAGAGTGGACTTTGCTGAGAAGCTAACATGGGAGTGGTGATCTGGGAAAATGCATTTGAGCAGAGAGACAGGGTGGCCAAAGACCCTCAATATGCCTGGGGGACTCAAAGAAGAGCCTGGATAACAATGGTCTGGAATGCAATGGGTAAGGAAGAGAAGAGGATATGAGGAAGTCAGAGAGTAACCAGCTCATGTAGTGCTTTGAAGACCTTGAGAGAAATTTGGTTTTTCATTACAATGAAGTGCAAGCCAGTTACATCAATTTGCTTACCTTTATAGCTTGAACCATGCTAGACTGAATGACAGAAAAAAAGTTATGGGGGAAGTAGGAGAGACCATTCTGGAGATGTGATCTGAGCCAGAGTTGGGAGTCGACGGGCAGAAGATGTTTTGAAAGACCCACTGGTAGTGATCACAATGTAATGTCAATCCCCAAAAGGTTGATGTCAACCCTGCCATTCTACCTCAGCATAGAATGGAAGGCTGCCAATCTTCAATTTCATTAGAACCTATTGATGCAGTAAACCTAATAATAGGCAGTGAAAATCAGCCACTCACACCCTCCATTAGAGGAAAGGGTCAAGATAACTGCTTTCCACTGAGGTATTAAGGAGAAGTTTAGCATTTTGTTATTTTTTTTTTTTTTTAAAGCATGTCTATTCAGTAGAAGCAGGGATGTTCAGGAAGCTGACTCATGAAGGCTGCCTGGCTGATCGCTCAGAGTTTATTGCTTTGAAAAAGTGACATCAAGAATATAGGAGAAAGGAGTGCAAGGAAAGTAAAAGTTTTAAGGAAAAGCAAAAAGATAAGCACTACATTTTCTAATGGAGCCGATGTCTTACCACTCAATTAATTTCAGAGTCAAGGCCCAATTTTAATTCTGAATCACCTTCTAGTTTTACTTATAAAGGACTTTTCATTACGCCAAATTAAGTAGATGGAGGTCCAGTTGTTTATTATCTAGCACTAAACCATTCCTACAAAAAGACACCTGTGCAAGCCATTTGGCTCTAGTCAACTTTTTTTTTTCAATTTAATTATGAATATAATTAGAATGAGTTAAGAGACAGGCTAGGCATCAGCCATAAAATTTCCAGTTTGCTAACACACATGCACATACACACACACATAATTAAAAAGCAACCACAACAAAAAACCCACCATCCCTGTTAGAATGTTAGCTTGCAGCGAGAACTCTAAAAAGAGAATCTTTGTAAAATTTACCTTTATTTTAAATTCAAAATTCCCTGAAATGGTGCCAAAGAGGATATTTTTATACTACATTATTTTTACATCTCTGGTTTTTCTGTGTTGAACCTTTACATCCTGCTTTTTATGTTCTCTGGTTTTAAGGCAATTTGTCACTAGCATGCTTTCATGCTTAGCAGCCATTTTTAGTCAAGTGCCTTGCAAGCTCTGTTTCCTTTCTCCTAAAGAGTGTCATCATGGAGTTGATGATGCATCAGAAATAGTTTGACCAAAGGGCAAGATAAAGTCAAGAGTAAAGAAAATATTTGCAAATATACTTGACTGGCTTCTTCCCCCCAGTTACCTATTGAAAGTATACTTTGAAGGCAAAAGATGCATAATGGCCATGGGGGGGAGGAGGAAACCCTAGTACTTGCAATGAGTAATTTTGCCATAGGGTAACACCTTTAATTTAAGTTATTTGTATATGAGGCTAATGTGACTGACATAAACAGAGGTATGAGTTATATTTAAGGTCTAGGCATAGGGTATGCTCTACCTTTGATGACTAATAGTTTGCATTTTAATGTGTGCAGTCAATCCTACGGGTACTATTTCTCATAATTTGTTTTACTGCTTAATCATCATTTTTAAAAAACAGTCATAAAAATTATACTGTTTTCAAATACCATACTGCATGTGTGACTGCAGACTTCAAATAGTAGACTTTGATGTAACATCATTAGTATCTCCATTTAACACTGGTTTATCTAGTCTCTAAGTGTTATAGATATGCATACACATATGTGTATATGTATATGCAGATATATAAAATAAACGTGTGCATAAAAATATAATAAATATATATAATGCTTATATGATATTTATATATTATTGTATGTAATATTAACAGAAACTGGAAAAGATGTCTAAAGAGATAATATTGGAATCATAAGATTGTTTTGACCAAGGAGTTACCATTGATTACATTCCCATAATGAGAAATATATGAAACATTGTTTGGGAGTGGCAGAGAGGAATGTAATTACTTTTACACACAAAAGCAACTCTGGAAACTTACAATTCAACAAATCAACAATTGTAAACTCACATACCCTGATTTGATCATTACACATTGTATACACATATTGAAACATCACATTGTGCCCCATAAATATGTATAATTATTTTGTGCCAATTAAAAATAATAATAAAGGCAAAAAAAAAAAAGCTAGAGGAAAAATTAAACACCTTAAGTTGAGGCATGGGCTATATAAAAAAGGTGCAAACTTTTAAAAATAGTAGCAGCAATGACTGAGATAAGAAAAATTCACTGGCTGGGACTAACAGCAGAATAGATATTGAAGAAAATAATAGTGCACTTGAAGGCACAGCATGATACATAAAAGACAAAATTGATAAACTGAACTTCATCAAAATTAAAAATGTCTGTTCTTCTGAAGACAATGTTAGAAGGAAAAAAGTTACAGAATGGGCAACAATATTGACAAATTTATACATTTAATAAGCAACTCATATCCATAATATATAATGCATACTCAAAGCTCAACAGTAAAAAACAGCCCAACTTTTAAAATGGTACAAGATTTGAAGGGACACTTAACCATGGAAAATAATAGATTGGCAAAGAAACACAATAAAAGATATCATATTAATCATTAGTAAAAAGCAAATTAAACCACAAGATACCATTCTACACTTATTAGAATGACTAAAATTAAAAACACTGGCCACAGTAGGTATTGGTGAAGATGTAGAGGAACTGTAACTCTCATACACTGTTGGCAGAAATTGCAAAATGGTACAACCACTTTGGAATACAGTTTGGCGATTTCTTAAAAAGTTCAAATACACCTACCATATGAACCAGCTCCTCCAATTCTAAGTATGACCCAAGAGGAACAAACGCAACTGTTCTACAAAAACCCGTATATGAATATTTATGAAAGCTTCATTTGTAATAGTCAAAAACTAGAAAAAATTCAAATGTCTATCAACAGATGAATGCATAAAAAATTGTGTTATATCCAAATAATGAGATATTACTCCTCAACAAAAAGGAATGGACTCTTGATAAATATATCCACATAGATAAATCTTAAAATAATTATGCTGAGTAAAAGAAGCCCTCCTCCCTAAGATAGTGTATACTATATAATTTTATTTCTATAAAATTCTAGACAATGTAAATGAACCTACAGTGACAGAAAGCAGATCGGTGGTGGCTTGGGATGGGAGTGCAAAGGAGAAGGAAGGAGGATTGCTAAGAATTAAGAGCAGTCTTTTGAAAATAATGGATATGTTCATTAGCTTATTATGGTACTTACATTTGTCAAAACTTAGCAAAGTGTACACTTTTAAAATGTGTAGTTCATTGTATGTTAATTATACCTCAGGAGAGCTAGAAAAAAAATCTATTATTAAAAATGACAAAAAATAAAATTAAAAAAGAGAAATGAAGGGAAGGATGGAAAGAAGAAAGAGAAAGGGAAGAACTGACAGTTAAATGTTGATTGAACAAGAAACAGAGGTTTGAGCACATTATTAGCATCCAAATATTATAACCTGACTACTAAATATTCGAAAGTGTGAAGTAGAATAAATTAATATTTCATATTAGGCTATAAAAGATATGTACGGTTGATAAATCAAAAGTGGAGATATTATCTAGAGTTTTGAAAGTAACCACTAGAAGAGATTAAAATTAAAATCATTTAATGAGGTTTCCTTTCATGACGAGGCTTGGGGATGTGAGGTACTAGGGCGCAATTCTTTGCTTCCTGTCGTTACTTCATCTCTGTGATTTGGTTTGTTGTAATTTGATATAAGTAAATAATTGTGAAGAAGAATACTAATAAAATTAAACTTAAAATAGTTACTCATATAAAAGTAAAACATTGTGTATATCTAGATGAGTTTCAAAAGAAGATGGGTGAGCAACTGGTTATAGAAATCAGAGCGCAGAGTTAAAAATGTATTCAGAGAGGTCAACATTTAAAGCAATAATGCTTTTATTCTCTAGTAGTAGATACTGAAACACTGATCACTCTTGGGAAGCCTACTTTATTTCTAACCTAAAACACCAATACGGACATTTCTGATCTTTAATTTACATCTAAACTCATTTTAAAATATGAAGAAAGAATTGATTGTGGAGTTATATAGGATAAGATAGGATACACGGGTCTTATGTAGGATGATGTGACAGACAGATATTTGGCAATAGTTATTCCTTGAGGCAAGGTAGAATGATGGAAAGCATTTAGGTTTTAGGGTCTGCAGTTGAATGCTAAGTCTAATTTTTTGAGCTATGTGAATGTGGGACTTCTTTAAAAATTTTCTTTCTTTTAAAACCATTTATTGAGTGCCTAATACAGAGTAAGAAAAAAATATTGTCTTATTTAATTCTCATAGTAACTTCATGAGCTATAAATTATTTTCCACACGACCTTTCAATTTTTCTAATATCTCTTGCTTTGTTATTTTGAAGACTAAATGAGACCATTGTTTGAAATACCATTGGGTTTTTTCTTCTCTCTTTCCTGGGAACTTTGGGAAAATGCAGATATCAAAACAGAAAAGACACTGCTTGTTGCCTTTTTGCTTTGGATCTGTAGAGTTTCTAGAACAAAAAATATGGGAATAGAGGCAAACTTTTAGTACATTTCCTAGGATTTAGATCTACTGGAAATGTGCGGACCCCCTGCAGGCCTCTAGCCACAAGATTGCATCACCTATCATAAAACTCTATGGCTGTGTTTTTCTGCCGAGTTCACATTTACAGTACTAATAATGCCTTCAGCACAAGTCATTTCCAGGGAATTAAGTCCTTGTAGTCGGTGGGTTAAATCCCCACAAAATAACCTGCAGGTGACCCAATTGAATTGACCTCAAGTATAGAATTTCAGATCAATAGCTGCAGTACTTAGATTCTGAAATATAACAGTCTCTAGTGTTTTGTTACCCCAATGAGTATTATCAGACAGGGGATCACTGTGGCAATTGCAAGGTCTTATGATATTAATGTTTGTTTTTGGTCCAAAAAGGATCTATTTTAAAAAGTGAATGCCTTCTGTTCACTCTTTTTGGAATATGTGATGATGACTTCCTAACATATAACAAAAACTAAAGTAACTGAAATAGTACAAGTGGTCATTAATTGCTTGTACTAGAAATAGCATTTCTTCCCCAGATGCAAAGCATTCTCATTGGATATAAATTTCAACAAGATTTTACAATGAGATTTACGTCTATCCACCCTTTGACTGCCAAAAGGGTAACAGATTTCTCTCTTTAGGGCCAAATAATAATGTTAAGGCTTCACAAGTTGGGCTTGGAAGTAGTGAAGAGAAAAGGGGAAACATTGTTATGACAATATGAACCCTGCCATTGACTGGCATGGCATTTTGCTTATGTCTAGTCAAACTACAGAAACCACTTTAAGTATTTACACCAACAAAGAGAATTAATTTGATATGGGGAATGGTGACCCAATGATGAAAAAGCTGAGAGTCAGATAAGAAAGGGTGATGTCAATAAGAAATTAGGCACAGTGGGAGGGACAAAGAAAGGAGGGTGAGCATTACCAGATGGAACCTGAAACCAGAATGGGTCTGTCCATTCATGGCTGAAGTCATGGTGGAGGAGCCTCAGGCAGAGAAGCTAATTGAGGCAGATGGGCGGGCAAGGGTAAGGGCCTAGGGGATAAACTAGTAAACTGCTGGCCTTTGTCTTTCTCCTGCCAACGGCTTCAACTGGCTGTAATAGCACCTCAAGAGCACCTGAAAAGTAAGCTGGCTAGGAACAACCCTCCTACAATACAGAGAATAAAAGAGGGAAGAGCAAGGATCTGAGGACTAGGAGGTCCAGACCCAGCATGTATGAACATATCTTCTGTGATTTAACTTTACTTGGTTAATCCCTTTCCATATCAAGCCAAGAACTTGTGAGTAGATATGTTGAGTTTTTCTTGATTTTAAAAGAGGCAATGTGAACTATGACAAAGGTTTCTGGGACTGGATATAAATGTCCTTACAATTTTAAAGATGTTTTAGTACAATTGATATACAATGGAGTAAAAGTATCTCCTTTTGTGTGTGTGTGTGTGTGTGTGTGTGTGTGTGTGTGTGTGTGTGTGTGTGTTCCTTGTTTATTTCAACCATTACTAAGGAACTAGGTGGCTATTCTCCTATTGCTTAAGGATATTTAAATATGAATTACAACCTAGAGTTTGCCCTGAGTTTAGTACAGAAGAACTAACTTCATGTAAAGTACATGGATTAATGAATGTATGTCTCTGGCCAACACCATTACATATTTCTCAGCCCCCTTACCCTGTTGTTTGTCCTGTCATTTTATGTGTTAAAAATAATGATTCTAACATTCTGAGTTACTTAAAGAACAGTTGCTGAGTGTCTTAGTCCATTTTGGATGCTATAAAAAGTGCCATAAACTGGGTAGCTTATAGACAACAGAAATTTATTTTTCACAGTTCTGTAGTCTGGGAAGTCCAAGATCAAGGTGATGGCACATATCACGTCTAGTGAGGGTCCGCTTTTTGATTAATAGATGGCAACTTCTAACTGTGTCATCATATGGGGGAAGAGGAGACAGGTCTCTCTCATTCCTCTTTTAAAAGGTCACTGATCCCATTCAAGAGGTCTCTGCTCCAGTGACCTAATTACCATCCAAAGTCTCCATCGCCTAATACCATCACAGTGGGGGTTAGGATAGCAACATATAAATTTTAGTGGGACACATTAAAATCACAGCACTGTCACTGAACAATGAAGGAAAACCTCCCCTGTCTCTTTTTTTCTAAATTATATTCTCAAACAAAGCTCCTCTGGAGAAACAGGTTAGCACTGTTTGTATAGCCTCTTATGTTTTTAAGGAATTTTCTTAAGTACTTTCTCATTTATTCTTATCACAACCCATTTTATAGGTGTTGGCAAAAACTCTTGCCATAGCTGTCAGTCCAATAGCATGCTGCCTGGCTCAAGTTTGCCTTGTTCAGTTCTGACCAAATTCAGAATTTCTGAAATTCCGTCCAATTTAGACATAAGTCTAGATATCCCAGAAATAATCCTACTCTAGAGAAAGTTTTTAAAAAATGCTCTCACATGAGTTCTGAGGACCTTCTTTCCCTTAAGCTGAGAGAATGACTTTCCTAATATCTTTAGAATCAGATGAAGAAAAGCAAGCTTGAATGATGGATATACTATATTATGGCTCCAATTCAACACATATGTTTCCAAATGAAATCATCCTCACTTGAAATGCCATCTCAGCATTGTGAGTGGTCTGCCATGCTTGCATGTTCCAAGACAGAATATCAGAATAAGCTGTTATTAAATATCTACCTGTTTTTCCTTTGTTTTTTCTTTTTAAATGAAGTTAAGAGAGTCTGGTAATTATAGAATATTGCTCTTCTTGAGAAGTGGAGGAAAATCATGGCAAGGGATAAGAGCTCCAACCTCATCTCAAAACCCATAATTAGAGTACTCTTACTACATTCAATAACAACAACAACAACAACAACAGCAACAACAACAATGAATTCTGAAATTGTGAGCAAGTAACAAGAGACAGACCTCGTGAGAAAGCCTGTGATTTATTTTTGTTGATATCATTTTGCCAGAGCTTTAAAAAAAAGTATGAAGACTTTTGTGAATGAAAAATAGAATAAAAGGACACATTGAGGGGCTGTTCTCCAATATGGGCCCCTAAATCTTCACTCCCACTAATGGACCACTAACAACACAAGCATCCAAGATCAGACCTCCTAAGTGGAACATTTTTTCTTGGAGATTTGTCTTGTTGGGACTTTAATTAAGCTCCTGCCAGGCTTGCAAGCTTTTTAATTTTACCTTTCTTTCTTCTTTCTTTCTTTTTCCTTCTTGAATCAGCTTGTTTGACAGGAAACTTTTTCCAAGCTGTCACAGTTATAGTAAGTTTGCCCTAAGATATTAAATTTTGAGATGTACTAGTAGTTGCTTCTCTAAAGATGAGTAGCAGAAATTCCCTTGTACTTGGAAACGATTTTCAGTCATTCACTTATTCATTTCTACTTAAGTGTGTGTTTTACAAATAAGAAAATAACACAAGTGAAATCTTCATGGCATGTACAATGACAGTTGGTTAGTAAGAGCTATAACTCGACTCCCATAAAGTCACAGTATAATAGAAGAAACTTGCCATTACTTAATCTGATATTCACACAGCTCATAAGCAAATTGTAGCTGACTATTTACTAGTATGGGGAGGTAAGGATGAGTGAGCCAAAAAAAAAAAAAAGTGATGCCTCACTTGATGATTTAACACATATTTAATGAAATGTAATATTTAATTTACTTAGGTTCCTTTTCAAGACACTTTTGTACTCAAACTCATTTCTATTTTGAAAGTATAAAGGCAGGAACTAGGGGTGCAAAAGGTGACCTCTTTAAAGCAGATTCCATGAGAAGTTATTCTCATTTAAGGAAGTTTAGTTAAATTTGCCACCCTAAAAAGGACGTCATCTTTTTTCTTCCTTAATTAAAAAAAAAAAAGAGTCGATAATATTGCAGGACCAGAAAGAAAACAAGCCATCAAACTCACAAAAGCTAAAAGGAAAGATATGGAGCGTTGGGGATCTGATCTGTTCTTCATGGTTATTATTATCATCATTCTTATTATTTACTTAATAATTCCACAATGCCAGGTTATCCCACCAACTGCTCCTTTTCGTGAGGTACTTACTGATTGCCTCCACAAACCGCTCAAAGAAACTGTAAGGGAAGAGCGGCTCAGGCAGCTCCCGGAAAAACATCTTCAGTGCTCCAGTGACAACGTGGATGTCCTCCCACTGGCTGTCGTCCAAATTCAGCTTCTCTTCTGGGAAAACACGAGGAGAAATGGAACAACTGGTTTTAATGAAACAATTACAAGACACTAATTATTATGTTAATGTTTGCCTACTATCATCAGCAACCGTTAACAGCCTTCTGCACCTAGAGGTTTGGTGCTGTGCATGTTTTTTTTTTTTTTTCCCCTTTTTTCCGTAGGAAGGGAACATTTTCAATGGAATACCATCTGTAGGAATGCAGCTAACAAAAAAACAAGAGACACAAAGAGACACTGCCATTGACACAGTATGTCAGATACATTTATTCCCATAATGCATCAGTATGAAAATTAGCATCACAGCTCAACATGATTCAAAGCTATTTGGTTTTGAGGCCGAGGGGCTAAGAGTTGCCAATGATGGCCGGCTCAAGGGACCGGCCTAAAGGCCTTGCCGAGCCAACAGGAGACATATGCTAAACATGGCAATAGAAAATGAGTTATTGCTTTACATGTGTTAGCCTTGCTATGTACAAGGGAATAATGGGTAACACTTTTTCCCTTTTTTTTTTTTTGCCTGAATATAAAGTCAGCAAGGAATAGAATACTGAGTGAGAAAGGATATTAATTCCTTCTTACTGCTTCAAAAATATCCTTTTTTTTTTTTTTTTTTTTTAGTTCTCATCTCAGTGAGAAAAATATGCCCAGCAACAATATTAGACAGACCCCTGTTGGCCTACGTAGGCTATGCAAAGCTGTCAAAAATGATAACACACTAAAGACAAACCACAAGTGCTTACCAACTCTTTTAGAAACAACAGAAATGTTTGCTTGGGAAGAGTGAGTGAGTTGAGGCATTGAAATATTAAAGAAAGTAAATGCCAAAATGAAGGTTTTAGTGAAATAAAGTATATTGGGAAATTATTATTGTCCTTTTCACCCTCAATGTGAATGTCTGGCATTATTCTCACTCAAGAAGTGGAAGTATTTGTGTCTGAAAGGACATCTTTACATACAATGAAAAGAAAGCAAGGCACAAAGGCGTTGCTGTCGTTCCCTAGGATCTGTCTTTCTAAACGTGCAACATGGAAAAGATTTCGGATTCTGGGCTTCATGAAAACTAAGACTAAGCATTTTAGAGAATCTGGGGGTTAACAGCAAAGCTGAGAATCCTGGCAAGAACTTAACAGGTATTTGGTTAACTGCAATGCTGTTTCTTTACTGATGTCTTGGGCTTACATTCACATGCCCCTTCAATGTCAGTTTTATGAATGCAAAGGAGCATTCTGAAACAAAAAGGTAAGGAAAGCTGAGAATTGTCACTGTAGGGATTCTCTGCATGGGCTGTTTTGCTAATAGTGTTCATGTCCTTTTAAAAAACTAGCCCAGTTCTTTATCAGATTTTTTTTCTAAATGAACGATCATTTCTTGGGCTAGCAAGTGATGTTCCTGCTCAATAGTATGTTTGCAAAGAGAAGAAATGAAGGTGGATCTGTTTATTTCAGATGGGCTATTCTTCCCTTTCAGTCTTCATTCCTACCTCAATCATAACATAATAATATGATCCACAACAAAATCAGCAGAGGAGACCTTCTTTCTGCCCTGCAATCATTTTTGATTGATTGTATTTCAACAATTAGTCTTTTATTTGGCTACACACTATTGAAATAGGCCGACAGCATCTTAGCAGGCCAGCTTTAAACAGTCAACTGTTAACAATAGCATCAAAAAGGGAGACCTGATGGGGTTTACTGTCACTTTAAAGAACGAGGTTTTCACATTGTTGAAATCTGTCAGATATTTTGAAATGTCCCTCTCACTATGGTGCCACACCCCCTGCGTGCCCTTATAATAAAATTGGTTTTACTCCTGATTAAATCATTTTCTCCCTACCCACTACCATACTTCTCATAATGGACCTGTGCGCTCTACAGCTGGTGTTCTTCCCATGGTACCAATTCTTACTTTATCTTTTAAGCACTTTGCTGCTAAGATCTCATGCAGAGTGCTTATGTTTTGTTAAGAGCTTCATTCTTAGAGAAATAGCTTAACACATGTTCTAAAAATGTTGTACAACTTATTGCTTAAAACACATTTAGAAAATGTATAAGTACTGTAGCTTTGGCACTGAACTTTAAGTGGAAACCTAAACACACACACACATGCACGCAACTATATCTACCAAACATTTATCAGAAAAGTCCAATGCAAAATACCATTTTGGTGCACAGGTTAGTGATTGTTAAAGGAAAGTGTTCAGCAGGTGAAAAAGCAAAAGGTTTTTGTCTTGAGCAAGAAAACAACAGCAATAACAACTAATTGCTTACCCAAAGGAAGTCACCTTCACATAAATATCAAGTGAACATATGTTTTATGTTCAAGTGAACATAAAAATGGAAGGTTTTAATACATGCAAAGAAAATTTACCTGTCAGTAAATAACGTCTGATTATGTCCACTTAAATTACCATATATTAATATGAATTTGTCACTTAACTCAACATTCCTACTATAGATACCCATATAGTCTTCATGAAGAAAAAAGTAATAATTTGTAGCTCTCCAACAAGTAACTTCAATAAGCAACATGGCAAATAGTTGGTAATGGTTTTTTGAAATATAATATTTAATTTTTATATCAAACTTTTAATAATTAACCAAGGTTAAGATCGCTTGTAAACCAAAGAGTGGTAAGGCATATTTTTCAAGGATACTGTGGTTTATCTAAGCATACAGTTATGTCCATATAATGACTTTTTATGACGCCAACCAGTCTTCAAGATGAACTAACCATAACCCGTTCCTGGTGTTAACAGGCATCATTACAAATACATTTACATTATTTGACAAACATTTTCTAACTAGACTATTCACAGTGGTGATATCTTATAGTTCTCCCTTTTCTAATAGAGCAGAATTTTTCTATTTTCATTTTTTTCTAATTTTTCTGGAATTTTTTTGTGTTGTGGGGGCTGTTGTGTGCATTCTAGAACATTTAGCAGCATCCCTGGCTTCAACCCACAGATGCCAGGAGCACTTCCCAGAGGTGATGATAAAAAAAAAAAGTTTCTAGATATTGCCAAATATCTCTCCATGGTACAAAATTATTCCTGGTTGCGAACCACTATAATGGGGTCCATAAGAGACTATAGATGTTACTCCATAAATATTGATTTATGAAGTTTACCTTAGATGGGTAGGAAACTAGAAAATTAGATACACATACACTGAGATTTCCTTACTATGAACTTAAGAATTGGTAATTACTATTGCCCAAATAAAAACATTTTATAGGACAAAATTCATATGAAGACATCCAGAGTATTTTGTAACAAAAATAATAACCAATAATTATTTAGTGCTTATACTGTACCAAGGACTATGCTATAATCTAACTTGATTTTTTCTGTAAGTTAATGAGGAATAGACTACTGCTATCATCATATCCATTTTACAGATAGGGAAAATGAGGCATGGGTAGTTAAGTAACTTTCCCATGGCTGACAAGTGATGCAACTAGGATAAGGAGCCGGAAAGCTCCCACTATGTTCAGAACCACTATGTTCAGACTTAATCTTGGCTGGCAGAAGCAGGAAGGGAATAAGCATGTAAATAGTAATGGCAAGTGATAGTAGATTTAGTATTACTTTAAACATAGCAATTTTTGCTGGACTTGGTGGCTCGGTCTGTAATCCTGCGCCTTTGGGAGGCTGAGGTGAGTGGATTGCCTGAGCCTGCGGGTTCGAGACCCGCCTGGGCAGCAAGACCTCATCTCTACAATAAATCAAAAAATCAGCCGGGCGTGGTAGCGCGTGCCTGTAATTCCGGCTACTTGGAAGGCTGAGGTGGAAGGATCACTGGAGCCCAGCAGGTCAAGGCTGCGGTGGCGGGGAGCGGCCACTGCACTCCAGTCTGGGCGACAGAGTGAGACTCCAACTCAAAAAAAAAAAAAATTGTAATTTTTGCATCTTATCCCTAAACGTCTTACTTGAGGCCACACTTTTACCTTAAACTGACTTTGATCTTTGGTAATTACTCATTTATAAAAAACACAGATTTTTATATAAATAGATATAAAATAAACAGGTAATAAAAAGGAACTATATTAGAAAAGGTACAGAGTTGGAGCAAATGGTTATGTAGTAATGGGGTGAAGAAGAAATATGATAAAGTGGAAAAGAAACTATACAAAATGCCCATTCCAGGCTTGCATGTACCACTAGTTCATTGTATATCTATTTGTTTATTTGTGAAATGAAGACATTAAGAAGGATAATTGTTGGCATCAAATGGGAAAATGTATCTGAAAAACATTTGAGAAGTCCAAGAAACAAAATCCAAGATGCCACTACAATGGGGAAGGTGTGTAAAGGCCCAAAAACCAAACTATATAAGGAACTAAGGCAATGGAAACACCAAGCAAACATTGTAAACCAGCCTGAATGTTGTAGAGGATTTATCTCAGTGTGATGCAGTTTGTCATATAGGATCAACAAAACCTTTACATGCTGGAGTCCAGTCCTGGGAAAAAGTCTAGTTGAATCAAGATATCTCACAATCCCTATATTCGTAATCTGCGCTGGTTTCTGCCAGCTCGCCAATTAGGCTACCTTAAATGTATTTTGGTCATGGCTTTTAAGCATATAAACAGAAATGAAGATAGGTTAAAGAATCCAAATAGTATGTGACTTTTAGGAGATCATAAAAATTATATCTAAGTGTTGGATTCAAATAAGGCTATCTTTGAAATGAAATGCCCTTTCTTGGGCTTAAATGTATTTTATTTATTTATTTTTAAAGTAAAAACATATCTATATCAATCTTAAAATATTATATTTGAAAGAAAAAAATTGACAGTAGTGATTAGGACAAATTTTTCTTAGGAAGAAGAACTGAAAGATGGACCTTTGATAGCCATAGTAGGCCAATAGCAGTTTCTAAGGAAAAAGGAACTTTTAAATATCACTACTAGTTTAATTATCACTTTCTTCTTATCTTATATTTTGTTTTGTAGATTAGTATAACCAGAAGTTGCGCTATCAGTTTCAATTTTAACTAGACTTAAACTGTTTTAATCTAGTCTTGGTTGAAACGTGGCTGTACTTGGACTATTTAGAATAGAATAGTCACAGAAGAGTCAAGACATCATTCTTCTTTGTGCATTGAAAAACAAGTGCTTTTTTACCTTGTAATGTCTTCCATGGCAAATTTAAAGCATCTTTCCAACTTTTACTTTATCGTTTCAATAAAAAGAAAAGAGGAAAAGACACCCCAACTTCCCCAGGATACAGAATGGCTCTGATCTCATTAATATGGTGACAAGAACCTATTACATTGTGAAACTCTTCATAAAGAATGTGGTGTCTGCTTCCAGTGCAGATGACCATTTGGAGCTCTTATCTGAAAGACCTGCTGGGTACATGAAAGTCACATCATGAATGAAAGAGATGCCAGAGGGACTGTCGATCCAAAAAATAATAATATGTTTGGCCATAAAGTCAAACTGGAAGATTAGATATTAAAGTGGATAAAATGACACGGTGTATAAGGATATAGCTGATTTTCAGTTTTGTGTTTAAAGGAATGGATCAAAAGGAAGTTGGTTCGGTCATTCAGCTAGCTCAACCTTCCCTGTTGTGCTGGCTCCTTAAAGTGACAGTGCAATCTAATTTCTGGTGGATTAGAGAGGCTCCACAATCTTAAACGCGGTGATGTAAACCCTGTGCCCAAGGCAGCATCTTTCTTTGCTGCACTGGCTAAAGCTCTTTCCTACAACACCTTGGCTATAACAGGAGACATTATCTTAGAAAACTACACCAGTTGGCCAGTTAATTTGTTTGTTCGCTTAATTTTTATTAAACAAACATAGATTGAATGGAGACTACATACCAGGCATTACGTTATGTGCTTTTTAAAGCTACAGCTGTTGAAGCTGCTTTATATTCCTCAAAGGAGAGAGTTTCAGCAGGTGCTTAGAAATATCAGTAAAGTGAATATAAATAAAGCTCTGGACATTTTACATCTTATTTCTGTCCCTTAGAATAATATTTTTTGACTTTGAGGGTGAGCAAGGACAAACTCAAGAAATACATCACCCCGAAAATGTGCATTATGCCTGCTAGGGATTGAATTGTGTCCTCCCAACTCTCAAATTCATATGTTAAAGTTGTAGCACTTACTATCTCAGAATGTGACTGTATTTGGAGATTGGGTTTTAAAAAAGGTAATTAAGATAAAAGGAGGTCATATGGGTCCCAATCCAATACAACTAGTATTCTTATAATAAGAGATTAGGACACAGAAGCAAGACTATGTGAAGACACTGGAGGAAATTGTCCATCTCCAAGCCAAGGAGAGATCTTTAGAAGAAATCGACCTGCTGATACCTTAATTGCAGACTTCCAGCCTCCAGAACTGTGAGGAAATAAATCTCTGTTGTTTAAGTCACCCAGTCTGAGGTACTTTGTTATGGCAGCCCTAGCAAATTAATAAAATGCCCTAAGGTTTTGGGCAGAAAAACACCATGTCAGGTTCCTGGATCATATCAAAACATTTCCCCAACACAACGGCTATTCCACACTTGTAAAATACAATGAATAACAGTGGTCCCCAACATTTTTGGCATCAGGGACCAGTTCATGGAAGACAATTGTTTTTATTTCTTTAGAGTTTATTTTATTCTATTTTATTGTAAAGATGGGGTACAAGTCAGGATTAGGTACATACGTAGTTTATGTGTAGGTGAAGTTTGGGCCCCCAACTGGGCCTCACTCCCCCTGGTTTAGGGTCAGGTACCCTTCGTGAGGTTCTGTGCCCCGCACCCTTCCCCTGGCAGTCCATCATACTCAGTGGAAGACAATTTTTCCACAGACTGGGTGTGGGGGAGGGTTTGAGGATGATTCAAGTGCATGACATTTATTGTGCACTTTATTTCTTATGCAACTCACCACTAAAAAAAAGGCATGGATGGAAGTGTTAAATAAAATAATGAGTGGACCACCCAAGGACTAAAATTAAGTGTGGCATTCTGACTTTAAGCTTGTCACCAGATGCAGCTGTACAATTGAAGTCCATCAATTGCCACTTGCAACTTACTCACTTGCCACTCACTGATCAGGCTTTCATATGAGTCTGCAAGCAATTGATTTATTATGGTCTCTGTGTAGTCAAACTTCACTGCTAATGTTAATCTTTATTTGCAGCCACTCCCTGGCACTAGCATCACTGCCTCAACTGCACCTCAGATCATCAGGCATTAGATTCTCAGAAGAAGTGTGCAACCTAGATCCCTTGCATACATAGTTTACAATAGGGTTTGCACTCCTATAAGAATATAATGCTGCCATTGATCTGACAGGAGGCATGGCATAGCTCAAGCGGTAACGTGAGTGATGGGGAATAGCTGTAAATACTGATGAAACTTTGCTCTCTTGTCCATTACTCACCTCCTGCTGTGTGGCCTGGTTCCTTCCAGGCCATGGACCAGTACTAGTCCATGACCTGGGGGTTGGGGACCCCTAACATACATAGCAATTTAGGCAATTTCATTTGAATAAGACTAATTACCTATATTCAGAGAAAGGATTTGAAGCTGGAATTAGTTGAAAAATTTCTTGCCTATTCGGGTTCAACCTAATTATTTCAACAGATTTGCTCAACAAACATGCAGGATACTCTCTAGTGTGGCCTCCAGACAGTGAATACAATCATAATTGACTCTTTTGCATTCATTTTTTTCCCAACTACTACTTCTAGAGTAGAAATATTTCATTGTTGCTATAGCTTGAGACTCAAAGTACTAGAGAACATTTACAACTCTCTCAGGACCAGGCATGGTAGTTCATTCCTGTAATCCCAGTATTCTGGGAGACCTAGTAAGAGGATAGCCTAAGCCCAGGAGTTCAAGACCAGCTTGGGCAACATAGTGAAACCTCATCTCTACAATGAAATAAAAAACTTAGCTCTGCATGGTGGCACATGCCTGTAGCCCCAGCTACTTGGAAGACTGAGGCAGAAGGATAACCTGAACCCAGCAGCTCGAGACTGTGGTAGCTGTAATTATGCCACTGCACTCCAGCCTGGGTGACTGGACAGAGTGAGATTGTGACTCAAAACAAACAAACAAACTTTCTTAGGAAAGACTCAACCCAAGCCAAATCAACTGTCTATGGTCATGGTTTCTATCAAACAGGAATGAAAAAAAAGTGATTTTAAATATGAAATTTTGCACTACAAAATCAAAGAGATTTATTCCTTACAAGTTATCACGGTAACCCCCAGGAAGCTATTAGGAGTCTTATGTTTGAAAATGGTTACTTAAATACTTAAAAAATACTTTGAGAGAAGATAGTTGAGCTTAGAATGGGTGGTTCTGCCACCTGGTCTACAAAATCCAGTCTTGTGTTGCCTCCTTGAAGTAGGAAAGAGGGAGGAAGCAAGAAAATAATCAGAGACCTGATGCTAAAACTTAAAAAAAGGAAAGAAACTTTTATTTCTTAATATCTGATGGGATATGTTGGTATGTCATGTTGGCTTACTTTCTATGTGCTTCATATTATGTGTATATCTTTGGAAATGATTTGAGAAGCCCCAGGCATGTGAATGTCATAGGCTAATATGAAATATCTTTAGTTACTCTCTTAGAATGTACTGGTGTGGTCTTCTACCATATTCACTACAAGAAATGAGTTAAGAATGTCTTATTTTTATTTCTCCTCAGACTTCATTTGAATGTAAATAATAATATACTAAATAGGTACAACTGAAACTTGTGAAGCAAGCACAAGTGTAACAAATGTGTCATTGCTTTGTGCATTTTAAATTTATAATGGCATAACATAAAACATCTTCCCATCGTCATAACTCCACGCATAATGCTACCTTATAAAATGATGTTATTGACATTATGCTTCTCTCCAGATTTTTAGATATTTTGTTTAGGCATCTGAAAAGAGGTATTTCTGTTTAGATAAAACAGCAACAACAAAAACGAACAGACTTTGCTTTAAGTGATGTTCATTAAAAAATGATGTATTTCATGGTACCAATATATATTTCTTTAATTCCTTTCTTACTCAGAGCTTCCGCCACTGTTCATATTTCTATTCTGTCAAAGGCTTTTTGTACTCTGCAGACACCATACACAATGGTTCTTTTTATTTGACCATCTTCTCCAAACAGATTCTCAATTTGCTTGAATTCCATGGATGATTTCATACATTACATACTCAAAAGGGTAGAGAATCTGAAGGATTAAATTTCAACAAAGTCATTTTTGAAATCTTACTTCATACTGACTCTAAATTTCTACACCATTGCTATTTGTCCCCGCCAAGTTATATTACATTTGTAAATATCAAGTAGAGGGTCAAGTCAAAACATATGTAAAATGCTATCTAGGAAATAAATAAAACTACGTTGTATAAATGTCCATATACAAATAACATGTCTGTTGTAGGCAAATACACGTGTATAAAAGTTACTTAACATTCTGGTTTCCTCATTTGTCAAATGAGGTCTCCCAATTTTGTGTGATAATTAAGTGAGGTACTACATGAAAAGCATCGAGTATGAGTTTATTATATCATTATTGGAAAATTTATTTGTGCATTACCTTCTTTGTCAGCCAGACTTTGTCAAATATTTCTGGAATCTAATTTCTGACTTTCAGAAATAGTTACACTGAAAAGAATAGGGAATTGGCTTTTTGTTAACTTAGAAATCTTCCGTCTGAAAATATTTCTTCAGGAAAATAGAAATAAAAGGAAAACAAAATTGGTAGATTAAGACATTGCTACTCTAATTTGTTGAAACCCCATTTTATCCACAGATAAGGTATCTGTTAGTTGTCAATTAAAGGTAGCCGAAATGAAGAGAAGATTTCAATTACTGATGATGATAATTTTTTAACTTAAACTATCTTGGTTAGTTTGACTCATGGGAGTAGTTAAGTAAATTTATACTTCAACAGTGTGGTGATTTCTAAAAGAACTAGAAATTGACGTTCCATATGACTTAGCAATTCCCCTATTGGGAATATACCCAGAGGAACTCAAATCATTCTATAAAAAAGATACCTGCGTACGCATGTTTGTTGCAGCTCTATTCACAATAGCAAAAACATGGAACTAACCATGTTACCCATCAAAACTGGACTGGATAAAGAAAATGTGGTGCATATACACAGTGGAATATTATACAGTCATAAAGAAGGACAAATATACGGACTTCACAGCAACTTGGATGGATTTGGTGTCGATCATACTCAGTGATCTATCACAGAAACAAAGAACAGAGTACCATATGTTCTCACACATAAGTGGACCTTGAACAATTATAATACTATAAGAAAGCATTTGGCAGTAATGGGAAACTATCAGGGGAGGGGAGGTGGGATTGGCAGTTGAGGGAAACTGCTAGGGGAGGGAGGGGCATACATCATCAACAGGAGTACTTGCATAATCAATGTTTGTATACCGAACCCTGAATTGTACTCCACATCTTTATAATAATAAAAAAATTTCTACTTTACATCACAAGAATAGCTAAAGCTCTACAAAGGTACACAAAACAAGAGTTGGAAGATTTATAAATTACACAACTACTTGTATAAAGTTAGGCAGAATAGCTAGGTCTCTGTGCACCAATTTTCTGCTGAAATCATGGACTAACACTATCATCTTAATTCTTACTCTTCCCACCTAAACAAACTCGTGACACCAACTTCTGGATCTCTGCCTATGGTTCATGATGCTTAGACATCTACTCCCCTAATCTTGACTTCTGTCTATAGTGAGCTTCATTTCCAATCTTGCTTGCGATGTTTACAATCCAACTCCTTCATTTGAGGGTGCACCTAATTAATTTAACTGTAGTGATTTAACTAAAGGGTTTCTCTCTCAAAGAAATGTGTTCTTATTTATCTTTGTACCCTCAGTGCTTAGCCTGGTGCTTAGTGTCTGGATGTGCTCTTTTTTTATTAGTTATGAACATATCTGCATCACCTATTATATTTGAACATCCTTCGATAGTAGAGGCTATTTCACAATATAGTACCAATGATGATGTCGCTATATATCCACATATATACACACATACAATATAATTTATGTGTTCTCTTTGCCAATCTTTCTCTTTCGAAACACTTAACCAGTAATAAATAACCTACTTATTCATTCACTCATTCATTCAGTTATCACATATTTATTGAATTCAAATGTTGTCCAAGCTATGCTGTAGCTGCTGGTGTTTAAAAGAAAAGATAAAAAGAAAGATATAACTTCTGTGCACAGAGATTTTGTAGTGTATAGGAAATTCAGACAAAAAATTCTAATAGAGCACGTTATTATATAACTTTATGTAGACTTCTATGGCAACATCAAAGTTTAGCATCTAGCTGTATCTGGGTAGTAGTTAGAGAAGGCTTTCTAGATAAGATGTCACATAATAATTGTCTTAAATGATGAGCAGTCAGGTGCATGAGGGTGGTGTGGGAGCTGGGAGAGAGGGAGGAAAGAGGAGTATGAAGGAAAGTTCGGGTCGAAGTGAAGTTGTGCCAATAGAGGACATTGTGCGCTTGGAAAGTCACAGTTGTTGGAAAGCACAGAAATGTAGGTTTCATATCCCAGGGTGATGAGGATAGAAGGGATGGCAGAGGGTAGAGTATGAAGGTTTTTATGACTGAAATAGTCTGGATAACCCAGCAGGAGAGTGACATTCTAGAAAGGCACTCTGGCATTAGTGTGTGGGATGGGTCAGTGAGTATGTGGAGGAGGGTTGGTGTAACCAAAAAGACACAATGACCAAGGAGCTGAGTTGAAAGACTTGGGTGTGTTAAAATACTGTATATTCACTGTGGAAAAAAATGCTCGTAAAGGAAGTCAGTTAGTAAAAGATTAACACTAAGGTGTGTTTATGAAACCATTACATAGCAGAGAAAGATGACTAGAAAACTGATGGTTGGTACCTATCAAAGATCAGAGCTAAGAAACCAATTATTGTGTATCATGCCTATTATAAGTTCAGGAAAGTCAAAATGTTCTATTTTCCTGAAGTTTATAAAGACCTGCTGGTAGTTTGCAAATGAGAATCCGTTTGGATTATCTGACCAGAGATAAGACTTCAATGGTATTTTAGTATCATGAACTACTTTACTGACTCTACAAAAGGGAATTACAATTAATTGGATTATGTTGGGCTCCACATGCTGATTGTAAGAAAAGAAAGTATAAAAGTGTAACTATTGCGAACAGGTCATATCTATCATCAACCATGGGATTTGCTTTTTTACTTACCAATAAGATTAATTTCTTCTTAACAATCTTCCAATTTGAAGTCATTTTAATTATAGAGTTTAGAAAATTCAAAGGAAAAGACAAACCTACTTTCAATATATTACTAATAATTGACTTCATTTATATTCATCTTTATGATGAGGAGAAAAGAAATGGATGGCTTATTTATTGTTTAGAAGATTTTTACTTACTTAAGATCTTTCTGCAATTTTTTTCTCAGTCACCTAATTAAAAATTGTATTTACTGGATTTCTGTAAAGTGCTAAATCTGGGACTGTATTTCTAGGGATTTGTAAAGATGTGATATCTGCTTTAAAGAAACTTAGTATCTAGAAAAGGAGTTAGGCCTGCAAACTCTAAGCATCATTATGTGGTTAAGTGGAGCATTATCTTAAAGGTATAAACTACTAGAAAACATAGCAATAGCTGAGCACTTCTCAGGTACTGTTTTAATTGCTTCACATATAGTAATTCATTTGATCCTTATATCAACATATGTTGTAGGTATGATTATTAGTTCAGTTTTACTGGTGGGGGTCCAGAGATTAAGCAACTTGTCCAAGTTCACTCAGGTAGTTAATGGCAGAGTCCAGATAATCTGGTCCCACCTGAAACTTTAATCTGCTAGCACAAAGTTTGGAATGGTTCATTCTGACAAGTGACAGATGAAACTTCTCCCAGGTAATGGCAATAATGAGTGCATAGGATTTTGTTGGACTGAGAAGGGTGATGGAGGATATATTAGGCCCCTGTTTTTCAAATGTGGTCTCAAGACCAGTCATGTCAGCATCACATGGGACAATGTTTAAAATGCAGATTATCAAGTCCTACCTCAGACTTGACTGAATCAGAATCTCTTGTGAGCCTCATGTAAAAATCACAGGGGGAAATCTGTGATTTAACAAGTTCTCAGATGATTCTGATACATATTAAAATCAGACAAACATTTTTATAGCAAATAGATGGGTCAAAGTTTAGCTACTGGCAAGAGGCTACTTTGTGGCCAATACAAAGGTGAATTATGAAATGTAGTGAGAATTTAGCTTGAAAGTAAGGAGATAGTTTTAAGTGCCATGCTAAGACATTATGTTTTTCTTTAGATATTAGAAAACTGCCAAAAGTTTGAGGGGGGAAATAATATCATCCAGAATGTATTTTATGAAGATAAATCTGTTGGAAATAGAATAATGCACTTGAGAGGTGAGAAGGTGGGAATAAGTAAATTGGATTATGTTGGGCTCCACATGCTGATTGTAAGAAAGTATAAAAGTGTAACTATTGGTCAGGTGCAGTGACTCAAGCCTATAATCCCAACACTTTGGGAGGCCGAGGTGAGGGGATTGCCTAAGCCCATAGGTTCGAGAACAGCCTGGGCAACTTGGCGAGACCTCATCTCTACAACAAATCAAAAAATTAGCTAAGTATGGTAGCGCATACTTAGTCTGTAGTCCTGGCTATTTCTTAGATGCCTGAGGTGGAAGGATTGTCTGAGTCCAGCAGGTCAATGCTGGGGTGGCCATGAGTGTGCCACTGCACTCTAGCCTGGCCGACAGAGACTCTAACTCAAAAAAAAAAGTGTAACTATTGCTAATAGGTCATATCTATCATCAACCAAGGGATTTGCTTTTTTACTTACCAGTAAGATTAATTTTTTTCTTAACAATATTCCAGCCCATCATGACACCATGAAGACTAGAACTAAATAAGCAGTGTTTGTAGAAATGCGAAGAAAAGGCTGAGTGTGTGAGGACTTACATTTCATGAAGGTAGGGGAGGTCAAAAGGAGAAAGGATCAAGCAAAACTATTGTTTGTAGCTAGCAAGATGTAGATGTGCTGATGCAGTTATCTATTTAGGATACTTCAGAAAGAGAAGCTAGGATTTCTAGTTTGTCCAATTTATTTTTGACAGGAAGATGTCAAAAATAATAAGTTTGGTTGGGGGATACTATTGATACCTTCATGTGGTGATAATCAGCAGACATTTGGAAATTGAACTATGGAGCTTACAAAACAGATAAAGATTGGACATGTAAATTTGAAAATTATCAGCCTAGATGTGAGAGTTGAGTAATAATAACTGCAATAATAGTAACCACAGCAATAATGATAACAAAACCATTAACTCAGCACCTATCATGTGCCAGTCACAGTTCTTGGTACTTTATCCACATGATCTTACTTTCATAGGAACCAAGCAAGGTAGCTGTTATCCACATATTTTATAAATGAAGATCTAAGGACAAGAGAAATTAAATAGCTTGCTCAAGTTCATGCAGGAAGTTAGCGTCCAGGGTAATTTTTGAACACTGGTCTATCTCACTCACAAACTTTTTTGCAAAACTACCTAAATCAATAAGGGAGGAAAACAGTTATATAGAAACATATAGAGCAAGAAGAGAAAAAGTGTCATTCAAACATATGTCCTGGAAGAATAGAATTCCTTTGCATGCGGCTTATAAGCAAACAGTTTCAGACTATGATACTAAAATAAACAACAACAACAACAACTAACAAAAAACATGAATTCTTTGGTTAATACTTTACTGATCAGCATCTAAACAATCAGCTTTTTACAATGTAAATTCCACTGGATTCTACAGTCTTGTCTCTAGAAGAGCAGTATTAGTCTTAAGTACACTGAGTTCACACTTTGTGATTTAGGTTGTCTGTGATGAAGAACACAGCCCACTGCTAGCCCAAGCTCTTTGATGTGTTGCTAATTAATAACAATTAATATAGCATAAATTTGATGGGGCAAAGCACATCTAAAGTTGAGAGGAATGAAACTCATGGATTGATTGTTTTCCAGGTTCAATGGCTGTGTCTAAATAAACAAGTTGCTAGTTTGCAATCAGAATAGAAACTTGATTGGAGAAGTATGGATAAACTATCAGATTTATAACTCTTTCCCTTAGCCCAAAATGTTTAGGAAGATAGTACTAAGCTATGAATTTTGGTTATACTGTAAAATGACTTAAGAACATTGTAACAATTTTAATTTTCTGAAAATCTAGGTTACATTTCCTTTATTGAACAGAGCTATTTTTAAGTGGTAGAACTAGCCGTACGTTCATTTGAATATGCAATAAGGCACTTGAATAAACCTCCACTTTGCATATTATTTACAGATTGGATTTATATACTGAACACACCTTTGTCATATATTTTAAAGACTATGTTTTCTAATTCCATCATTCAAGGCCTCTACTTCATGGCCAAATTCTGCCATTTAATCTTAAAATTCGATCTCACTCAGAACTGAACATCTGCTCCTGTTATACAGGTGTGTTCACTATTCCCAAGCAAGAATTGTGCTTTGTAATCTCCATTCTGTAGTTCTTACTCATTTTTGACTTAAGATATCATACCCACACACCTCCTCTGGCCCCACCCCACTAGTTCTTCAAAGCCCAAAGAAGATTTTACATCCCAGGAATCCTGCCTAAAGCAATCCACTTTTCCTTGATCTCACTTTTCTTTGAACAAGAGCATTGATTGCCAATGGCACTAATGTGGGGATTAAGCATGAACAATCCTGGCATTCTTGCATTGTCTCCCTCTGCCTTCTGCTCTCCTGAAGACACTTCCCATTGGCCCAATCTAGTCAGTAGCTTGTTGGCAAGAGAGCCTTGGTGAAGTCACGTATATGAGTCAGATCCTGGATAGTGAACAGGGCAGTGAAGAGTGGAGAATGGATATGAGGTAGGGAGGCAAACAGAAGATTACCAGCACATCCATCCCATATTCTGTCACTTGAAACCTAGAAGTCCAAATGCCCAGAGACATCTCAAAACAGTGTAACTTGGTCTTGAATTTTGCAGGAACTTTTTGGGTGGGTATGGAAGGGACAAAAATCTTTTGTATAAGGCCATCCCTAACATCCTTAATCCCATAAAGAAACACATGTACATGCATTTGTTTCAGTGTGTAATTATTGACATAAACACAGCTGCTCTCTATGTTAAAAGAACATTAAACTCACAAAAGCATGGCAATTCCTACTTAGAATGCCTACTCCATTCTTAACATGCCTTGTTGTGCCCAGATGCTGCATGTATTTTGTACCATTTAAAAGGTTGGTGTACAAAAGCAAAAAGGTGGTTTAAAAAAATTAACTAAAGAGAGGATCCAGCCAGTAGAGTTGTCCTATTCTTGAATTTTATTATGCGCTAATCTCCATAATGCCTAGGCACAACAAGACAAATTAAGAATTAAAGAAGAGATAATTTGACTGTGGATTTCTGAATTTGGGGGCAGGAAAGCTACACATGTAAAGATACACAAGACACGTACAGCCAAAACAGAAGAATACTGAAATTGTATAGTTTATGTTAAACTTAAAATAAATAGAGATTTACACTTCCCCTTAGATCCAGAAATACATGAAAACTTGCAAGGCAGCCCACAACAAAGCAATTGACAAGAAAGATAGCATCTGCTTTTCTGTCTATTCAAGCTGAAGTTTTTCATTCTAAATGCAAGCAATGCTTCCCAAGTTAACATAATTAACTCATGACAATCCTGAAACATCATAATATAAGATACAGATGGAAATTCAAAGCTTTAAAAATGTCAGCTAACTGCATCAGGATTATCACTTTTTTAAAGTGAACAAACCATAATGCTAATTAAAACAGGTGTTTTCATTTCAAACCCTTTTGCATGTTATGAAATTACAACCAGGGTTATTTATTTATTAGTCTACTGTGAAACATACATCTTAGAAAAAAAGGAATCTGTGAAAACAACAAAGTTAAAAAGATAAAAAGAATGACACTCAGCACTGCTTTCTGACACAATAGAGGACCAGTCGTTCAATTAGTTAGTAATTTCCATGTGACTACTTGACAGAATCTACTAATTGTTTATCTTCCACTAACTATTGCTTTACATAATTAATTATATTCAAATAAAAACAACAAAGACATGTGGGCCAGTTGCCCTTTTGAGAATTTTTTTTTCACAAACCAGTTTTGCTTACTGACAATATTTCTAGTATGAAAAATTATTAATTTCACAGGAGAAAACACATCCAAATATTAGTACATTCTGTCTTTTACCTTGCTTCCAGAGCGCAAGCCCTCCAACACCCCACCAAGGACAATAACAACAACAACAAAACTCCAAAGCTACTGACTGCTTTACACAAATCTATCCTTGGAGCGATTCATAACAGCCAAAGTCCTTTGAGTTGGGATCTTTCATATTAATTTAGAATTGCATAAAATTCAGAGTAACCAATCCAGAGGTCAAGCATCATCCATCATTAGTTGAAGTGACATTTTCAACCTTTCATACTGCAGCTGCTAAGAGAAGGGGAAAGGTATTCTTTGAGAAGGAAAAAACAAGACATAGAACACAATCCTTGCTCTATCTACAGAAGAGAAAACAAGGTGCCTCTATGTCAGCATGATAATATGCTTAAATTTGGTGATGTCATTCTTCCCTAACCCCAGAGTCACTAAGCACATGGCAGCTGCATTCCTCCACTTAGGAGTTCTGGTGGAGATCAGTCTTAACCATTTTAGATGTAAATGAAGTCCTTCAGAGGGGTGGAGAACATGGCTTTGTGAGCTGAAATGATGATTTATATCTGAATCCTATCTTGTTTTTGAGAGATTGCAACTTGTTAACAAGGCTACCCTTGTTCTTGTGGCATCCTCCAGGCATAAAAAATTCTGGGAAGCTGAGTATGATCACTTTTGAAACTGCAAAACAGCATTCCAAGGCTTTGCAGCAAACAGACTGGCCAAATTAGGACCTCTGGAGTTTTGCAGTTCACAAATGAAAGATCTCTCTCTTTTGTGGGATGCCTTCTTTTCACTGTTACATTAAGGTCAGGACAGGAAATGAGAGCAATTAAAATGTAAAAGTAATCAGAAAGAAATAGATAGCTGGTATTTAAATGACTAATAATTCACAGGGCTTTTGATAATGCATAAATGTTTGCAAACTCAAAAGACATCTCCCAGTTCTAAATTATCAGGGTTATTTGCTTTAGGAGGCAAAGTTTTTCTGGCAAATGTACTAAGCCCAAAGATAAGTGTTATGAAATACAGCAATGAAAGGAGTGAGATCTGGAGGTTTCTGTTAAGCAAGACTCTGGTTTTCTTTTGAGTTATCTTCTCAGACTCTGCCCACCTGAAACATAGCAGAATTTTGGTGCTAATTCTCCTCCTTTGTTAGAGCAATGTGATTGAAATGCATCTGTAGTAATTGTTTATAGTGTGTCAGAAAACTGAGCTCCAAATTTTGCAAATTTGTAAATCCTCCACACTGATGGCTTACGTAGATTTGAATTATGTATATAGTTATAATTCTGGTGCATTATGTCAAAGCTAACATAACTTAGCATTTTCATCTATAATGGCTTTCCAAATGTTAGTTAACCTTCCCCTCCACTATGCATGACCAGAATCATATCCATTCAAAAGAGGCAAGAAGAGTAAAAAGCAGCAGACAGGTGACATCACAGGTCCTTTGTCTTCTCACACATATGGCAGAGCCTGCAGTGATCCATTTTTGTACCTTGACTCTGAGGAAAGTATACCCCTTTTACTTATATCAAAACCATATGGGATTTCTAGCATTAAAAACTTCTTTGCAAAATAGGCTTTAATTTTGCATGTGGTTGTCCCATATACAAGTTGACAAAAAGTCGTTGTTCATATACAGTGGTTCAAATCAGGATTGTTATAAGTTGCTACTGTCTTTTCCATTTCACTTGTAACTACTCTGATATGAACTGAGGGTACACAGAGATTAAATTGGTGTGTTAAAAAGGTAAGTGGCTAGATAACTTAGAGAATTATTTGACCAAGCTACTAAACAAATTGAAGTAAAATATAATAGATCATGTTGATACAGCACATGTAAGATAACAAAACAGTCTCATATTCAGTATTTCATGTAATAATCACAGCAATCTGGGAAAAAACGATTAGTTGGTATTCTCCACATTTTAGAAGATAATAATAGAATAACAATGAAATAACTACTCACACATTGTAAATAGGAAAGCCAAGATTTGAACTAAAGCTTTGAGCCAAATACTATTTTCATTGTGCTGTCGTAGCATCATTGCTGCTACTTAAATCGGTTTTCCATTTTAATCGGTAAATGATACTTATGTGAAACTATGAAGAAAGCATCTGGGATTAAAAAAAAAAGTGTAAAACTACTTCACATTCAAGACACAGGTAATGAAGGATGGAGGTGAATGCTTTTAACGTTTTAGTTGGCTCCCTGGCCCATCTCCTTATGGAAAGCCAAAGGTTCTTTACTTTAGATGCCCAGAATATAATTTCTGGCAGCTTTCCTTGGCATACTTATTAGCTCGGGATCATCTGTGCTTTTTTTTCCCCCTGGGCACTTGTCTTGTTTTTGACCCAGGTACCTTCCTATAAGGTGCTACATCTTATGTTTCTAGGAATGACTTGTTTTTGTGCAGGACTCTTTCTTTACTTGGATATATAGTTGCAAGTGCTAATTATGTGTCTGTCCCAGTGGAGGTGAATGCCACATAGAAAATGTTTTTCATGTGAGAGTTTAGCTATGGAGCCAAAGTGGAAAGAACAAGGAGCTTAGAGTCAGAACTCCTTCCTTCAAGTCCCAGCTCTGTCACTTAATCTTTTAGCCTTGGTTGATGAGTTGTTGCAAGTATCTATTAAAGAAAATATAGTTAGAAACAAGCTATAAAACTGCAAAACATTATGCTATATAAGGCATTAACATTACTTCAATCTTTTCTTCACCAGAGTATAGCTTAAGAGATTAGAATATTTAGAAGAAAGTATAGAGTTCTCAGAATATATGCCATGTATTTGAGAATTAAAGTTGGTTTAATGTCACTATTTAGTTACAGCAAATCCTACTATATATCATTTAATTTTAGTAGAAATATATAACCTACATGTATCAAATGAATTAAATCATGGTCACCAGTATTAGTATACTGAAGTCTCATGTAAAAGAAGAATTAGTTAGGGAATCTCTCAGTAGCTACCTAGATGTAATACTTTGTCTGAAAGGACATTTTGCACATATACGTTAATACTGGCAGAGTGTTGGTGATTGAAAGTTTGAATTTTACAACTGCATGATGTTTTACTAAGATAATGCAGGAGTTTGATGAACACTGGAAAGTTGAGGCAGATAAAATCCTCTAAATGTATTTGAACTAACTATGATGACTCTTCTGCTTCAGACTCTTGAAGAACAGTGTACATGCACATATACAACCAGGTCAGTCCATACAATTCAACCCCAGTGACCTGAAACAACTTGCAAGGATCCATAATGAAGGTCATTGAAAAATTCCAACCCTACATTCTAATCTGAAATTCCAATTAAAGGAACAAAAAACAAGAGAAACAATTAGGCTCAAAAGAATTGATCCCTCCATCTTCTAGAATAACACCTCTAGAATAATAGCATTTGAGCCTGATATCTGTGACTGTGTTCAGTCTAACCTTAAATGTTAAATCTTCTAAGCAATGCAACCACTACTTTGAGAAATTATTTTGTAGTCTAATGGATTTCATTGTCAGGAAATGGTTTTTGATATTCAGCCAAAATCAAGCTTTCCAGAAACAAGTTTTATTTGTGCATTTCCCTCCTTTAATATTTATGGCTAAAGTAGATACTTCATTTATGGGCTTCTTTTTTAAAGCTTCAAATTGGTAGATGAAGAAGAAAAGAAGAGGAGATCATTCTTTTTCTTTTAGAAATTTTTTTCCTTATCTGTAGTAAAGTGAACTGCTAATATGGACGACTACTTTCCCACTGAGAACTTGATAAATCTTTACAAGGAGCACCAGCTCAGATAGGTGGGAATATTTGAACAGTACCTTGTAAGAGCTGCCGCTGGAAGTTCACCAAACAAACTAAATCTGTAAGAAGACTACTTCAACTTCAACAGCTTTAAGATTCTTTGTATTGCCATCATTCACTGGTAACTGGGGAGTTTTTACAGCCTTTCAAATCTTAGAGTCCTTTCAATCATTAGATGCCTTAAAGGGACAGAAGGCCTTAAAATGTGCTCCCGATCTCCCTAGTTGAAAAAGATACATAGACAGAGGGGAAAAAGTCAAACAACAATACAAAAGCATTAATGCAAAGAACAGTGGGGTCTCTCCCTAATTTGACTTTCTCTACAGGTGGCCTGCAGCTGCGTCCAAACAGGTTACTCCATTGCCTTCCCATGAGCAGAACAACAAAGTACTATCTGTATTCACAAGAATACATTTAGTGGCAGAGACTGATTCAGGTCTAAAAATAAGAAAAAAGCATTTTTCCTGCATAGCCCGAGGTAACTCTCTGCGCTAGCAGAAGACAGTAGCACTCTTGTCTCCCTGGCTGTGCCTGAACATAAAGGAATCAGAAAACTACTTCACATGACTCAAGGAGGCCCAGGGCCAGCAAGGAGTTGATTCATTCTATTTACATCCACGTGAGTCCCATTGACTACATACAGCAGCCGAGCAGGCAAAATCAATAAGAAATATTCTGTTTTCAATTGACTTCAAGGTAAACTATACATATTGATTTCTGAGATTGATATACATGTTTAAATAAGTATTTTATCATGCTGGGCAACATTATGCTGAAATCAGCAAGATTAGGACATGCCTATTTGGTTAGGCTTACAAATAATTGATCGGGCCACCTTCACTAACCTCATTTAAGGAGAGACATAGACCCGGTCAGTGTGGTTATTTGCTGGAAATATCACAAGGAGATGAAAAGCCAGAAAAATGCTTGTATTGGATGGATAACACTCCTAAAATTGATTTCTAATTTATGTTCTAATACTTAAATTGTTGAAATGAGTTCCCAACAATATGGCTTCTTGGAAGTAACACTTACATTTGAGGGAGTTAGCATGTCTCTGGAGAGCTTTCTCTCCTCCCTCACTCCCTCTCTCTCTTTTCTTCCTCCCTCCCTGCCTTTTCTTCCTTCTTTTCTTCCTTGCTTTCTTCCATTTCCCCTCTTATTTCTACAGCATGTATTCATATTTTCCTTCTTTCATGGAATCTCTACCCTTCTCCAATTTATCAGGCTGATTTAGGAGCAAGCATATAAAGGGTGCTTTCTTCCCTTTGTCTACTCTTGTCCAAGTGGATTTCCCAGGGAGCCATGCACTCTCACACACAGCTGTATTTCCATTCCCAGGACCAAACAAGTCATCTCGGAGATATGTTTAATCCTTACTGACCCAAGAAGTGTGAATCTCCACTCTTCTAAGAGCATGTCTTATGGATGATTTTAGTGGTTCCAAATTGCCTCACTCCAGAACTGTCTTCTTTTTAGACTTTTTGATAGCTCTGCCTTTTCCTATCCAGTTAAAAAACCATATCATATTATTTTTGTAATGTGTACATGACAACCATTAGTAAGAAGTTTTCTCTACTTTGGATGTCCAGATGGTTCCAATTTCTTTCATTATTTCTCTTCAAACCTCCACCTATATTGTTTTATGAAGATATATTATTTAAGAATAATTCATAATAACATACTTTTGCTGATGCATGCCAAAAAAAGACTAGCTGATTTGCCTTTTGAATTCAATAAAGAGGAGAAAAATGGATTTAATAATGATTAATGAACGCATTACTGTTTTATGTTATAAGAAAAAAAAACAAAACCTCGAAATATATAGCTTGTAAAGGGGTAAGATGAGTGTCCAGTAGTGTTCATTGTTAAGTGAAAGCACATCACTGGGCCTGGGGTAAGATTAACAAATAATTCTCAAAGAAAGGCACAAACAATTGTGTGGAATAGAAAAGAAATAGATCTGAGTTAAGCCACATAATAGTTTTCTTATTTTAAGCAAGGCACACTTAACAGAATGCAGTTTGAAATATGGCTTTTAAGAATTGGAATGGAAAGCTTTAAATCCTGCATCATACAAAATTTTAAGCACCAGATAAAGCAAAAATGCTCAATTATATTCTTATGATTGGGATATGAAGGACAAACATTTACTAAGGGAAAGGTGAGCGTCTCCAATCCACTTCACCAGAATAATCATAGCGCTCAGGCTTATTGTGTTCGAGCAGCCTCCTCCCTCTTGTGTTGGGGACTGATATTTGTTTGATTACTGGCTAATGCTAATTTTTATGGGTCAAAGAAACAGATTTAGCTTTTGTATTTATTCTATTCCCTGTGACTTGTTATCTTGTCTACTCCTACCTTCTCCTGGAAAGAAACTTCCCAAGTTAAAAAAAAAAAAGAAAGAAATGAAGCTTTTGAAGAGACACCAATACACACTTTTATAAAACATAAACTTTTGAATCAAAATAAATATAAAGACCACCACATTGTAAAATAAATTTATTGTAAAATAAATGTTAAAGTAGAGGGAGAAATTGAATAGTGTTTGGAGTGTAAGTTAGATAAGTTGTTGGAGTTCGTTCAAACTTAGCAGTTCTACCATTTGGGACAGTTATGGTCATTCATTGTCTCCAGCCAAACTTTCAGAATGACTGTATCTCCTTAATACAAGGATTAGTAAACCATGGCACTGGATCAAATCTGCCTTGTGACATATGGAAGTAATGTATTTCAAAAATAGGTCAAATTTTAAGTGTGACATGCTTAAAGATATATCATTCATATAGCTGACACTTTCTAAAATGCTGTTTTTATGGCATTGACTTAATTCTTAAAAAATTATTAAATCATAGAAAAAAGAATACAATACAATGAAAGATCAGTGTACATTTGTGCAGGTGAAACTTTCATCTAAGATCAACAGTCAATTCACCAAAATCATCTAAAATGCTAGAGAGGCCAGTACCATTTTAGAAAAGTACTTTAAAGCTCAGTTTTTTCTGGTGATTGATTTAATCTACTTTATGAGTCTCTAAGCTCCTTTAGGGCAGTAGGTAATTTCACTGAAGTAGTTAAGTGAGATGAGGTTTGTAAAAAGCAATTTAAAGCAGTAAAGATCTATGTAAAGTGGTAGTCATGCTTTTGATACTAGTAGTAGATGTAGGTGTTTAATAAATATTTGTTGGATGAATTAAATGTTGGCTCCATTCTGAACTATGATTTTTAGAGTTTTAACTGCTAAGGAGAATATTGTGTAGATGAAATATCTGATTAAGATATGAAGGCCTACTGAGTTACATATGATATGAATACTCCACTGGTTATGCAATGCTTGGAATTCCAAGTGGGAGTTTTACTATGGAAGAAATACAGTATGTGGCCCTGTGACTAAAAGATAATAGGAACTATTGAAGATGGAGATTTTTCCACTTGGTCCTGGGCACAGAATCAAAAGCTAAGTTTAACTTGGTGATATTTAAAAATGCATAACATGCAAAAGTCTGTAATCATTCTGTTTCTCAGCTAGTGAAAATAGAAGTCTACAGCATAGTATGTGTCAATTTTGAAAATATAGCCAAATCAGGCCGACAAGAAAAATTTTAAGTAAATAACTTCATCCATGTGTTTAGTACCATCCATGACTCTATGCCAAATTCACTTCAAGTTCCCTTCTTCAGCAACTTCTTTTATAACATGTGCCTGCAGCTATTAACTATCTGAAGTGTTGATGAGGATAGGAAAGAAATTACTTTCATGGTTATGCTTTAGGAGGGGCATTTGGAATTCAACAATATGTGACAGAAACAGCTTCAGCAAGAAATAATCTGTCATGAAAAACACCTGAATTCTAAGCAAATAGTTTAGTCATTTAAATCTCATTGAAGCAGATACACAAGATAAGAAATAGTAAAACTGAAAAAAAAAATGAGAGAGAAAAGTGATTCATGTCACCCAGTAGCAGTGGAAAGAGACTAGAACGGTTAGAATGGAAACAAATGATACATTTTAACTTTATGAAAATATTAGATATTTAATTTTAGATAGTGTTTTCTGGTCTCAGGCATATATTTCTGGTATTGGTAGTAAGGTCTTTGTTTATTTATCATTTATTATTTGTTTCTGGTTGACATTTTTTCACTGTATTTTAGTTAGCACAAAAATCGTTTTCCTCCTCCTAACTATGAAACATGCAAATGACTCATGCTCAAATTTATATTTGTGAGAAATGTACATTAATAGGAACTTCCATGTATACACATCTTTCTCAAAGTACATTATTTTCTCCTGGTTGGAAAACTACTTAGGCTATCACCTACGCATAACAACACCACTATCCAAATGTCCATGCTTATTAGAATGGTTTTTTGCTTTTCCATGTGGAAGCATCTAGATGTTTGGCATTTTGTGAACAGACAAATGTTTTACTCCTTAACAAACATTTCTTCCAGAATCTATTGCTTGTGTTCCTGTTTTCTGTCAATGTTTCATCTTTAAAGGAAGTACATAGACTTCTTTCTATTTTAGATTCTCAGGTTCCCTTTGCAACCCTGAGCAATGTACCCCTACTTTCTCTTCCTTCCAATATATTTCTGAGGATTTCTATCTCCCACAGATGAGTTCCACACTTTCTAGCCTCAAAAATAAAATCAAATAAAACGTTTTAAAAAAGAGTGGAGTGTTCATTGCTGCGGTGGATCAGGCAGAGTGTGATAAAAGAGACATATGGTGTGGCTAATCCTACTGAATGGCTACCCCAGGTTGGCTCCTAACCTCTTTCCCTTTAGTCATCTTCCAGCTAATGTGTAACATGGCCATTCCTGCAACATAACACAGTGGCCTTGGAGTTCTAACATGTGTATTTCACTTAATACAATCTAAAGCCTTTATGTCCTTCCAGATATACTGAAGACATTGGAAGTTTTTACTTTGTTCACTCCCTTACCTGCTTTAATGTAATTTTTGACTAAAATTTTCATTTGTATCTAGACTTTTATTTTACACTGCACAAACCAGGCTTCCTTGTAGACTTGTGCAGTTTCTTTGGATTTAGCCACTTGTGTAGACATTCTTTATTGGCCTTTGACTTCTTGCATTTTAGACATTTCTTCTGGGATAAGGTGGCTTATTCCTGAAATATATCCTGAAAATATCTGCTATGGTCTGAATATGTCCCCAAAATTCACTGTTAGAAAGTTAATCCCCAATGCAATAGTGTTGGGAGATGGATCCTTTTGGGAGGTGTTTAGGTCATAAGGGCTTTGCCCTCATGAATGGATTAATGCCACTATAAAATAGGCTTGCAGGAGTGGGTTTATTCTTTTGTGCTTCCATTTCTTGCCACAGAAGGGCCTCACCAGATGCTACTGCCTTGATCTTGGACTTTCCAGATCCTGGAACTGTGAGAAAATACATTTCTGTTCTTTATAAACTACTCAAGTATTTTGTTATAGCAGCAAGAATGGACTAAAACACAGCTTTTTAAGGGTCTGTAAATATTTAACTCTCAGATTTGTTTGCTTGAAAATGTTTTTATTTTGCTATAAGTTTTAAAAAATAAACACATATATTAGTTTAAATGTTATTTTCTAATGTAAGTAAATGCTATTTACTTATGAAGTCTTTAACCACCTTTGTGTGTCATTTTTAAAGTTAAATATTTCCCTCTTGAGATTAAGTTCTGTCTCTCTTAAATTAGATTTGAGAAGAGAACAATGGGCTAATTAAATGCTCACTCCTATAAAGCTGACAACTAACACCTTGAGGGATTGCTGGACTGGAGAGTTCTCATGATTGGACTCCTGCTTTCCCCTAGAAAGGGGATGTTAGGACATTTCCTGATAAACTGGATTAAAGGTAGATTTTCTACAATCATCTGCAT
>NW_007245709.1:634537-635510 GCF_000164805.1 Carlito syrichta
GTTTTAATACCTAGTGTAATCTCAATGGCACATAATCCTGGAGAGTAAAACTAATACTATCTCCTGCCTTGGTACAAACAAGAGTGTTTGGGGAAAAGTTAAGTGAGTACTTCTCTGCTAAAGAAAACCAGAATGATACTCTCATATTTAAAATACAGCTTTACAAGGGTGAATCCCCCCAAGACCAGAATTACCTTTTGGTGTGTGGTCCCCTTGTAGTGTACAGGCTTCCCCCACTAGGTAAGTGTTCTAGGAACCCATCAGCATCAGTGTACCATCTACCTTGTGGTGAGAGGCTGTGTGAATTTCTTTTGGAGATTCTTTCAACACATTTGCCCAATTCATGATGGGTGATTTACCAGCACACCTCCCTGCACTGCATTGAGTGTTCAACAGTTTTTGACAAAAACGACATGACCTCCATCCCCCACTCTCCCTATTCATGAGATTTTACTCCTCATCCCAAGTGGTTCTTTTTTCTTTCCCCCGATAAAGAAAAGTCCTTAAAGGGAAATGTTTTGCTCATGTGGAACAGATGAAACAAAAATGGCAGAAGCACTAAAAAGCATCAAAATTGATGCATGCAAAAACTGTTTTGAGTAGTGGAAAAAGAGTTTGGTAGGTGTATTGCATCAAATGGAGAATACATCCAAGGTGACTGAAGTTTAGACAAGTAAGAATAAATACATGTTTAAAAAAATAAATTCCATTTTATTTTTTGGGGTCCCCCTCATACATAAAAGGTAATGTCCCAAATCCTCAAATTAACTTTCAGTGTCAGTTTAAGGTATGGGTCTTGGTTCAAATATAAATTCCCCTAGAACTGACAGTACTTTAGAAGATTCTTTATACTTTATATCTTCACATTAGTAAGTTTCAGATACTCTTCTGAAAGTAGATTTTGGGAGAAGAGAAAAGTAGAGAAAAATATATGGAAACTATGCATCTTAGAGGATTTAAGAGAAGGTATCCT
>NW_007245710.1:0-1328 GCF_000164805.1 Carlito syrichta
CGATTTTAATTCTCCCTCGCTGATGAAGCTTAACCTGGCTGGGTAGGTTATTCTTGGTTGAAATTGTTTATCTTTTAGGACTTTGAAGATAGGGCTCCAAGCTCTCCTAGCCTGCAGGGTTTCTGTAGATAAATCTACTGCTATTCTCATTAGTTTCCATGGTAGGTGATCTGACCTTTTTCTCTTGTTGCCCTTAGGAGTTTTTCTTTTGTGCCTACTTTGTTTAGGCGAATTATTATGTGTCTAGGAGTTGGTCTTCTCATTTGTTGTCTTGCAGGGGTTCTCTGAATCTCTTGTGTTTGAATTTTTGCATCATTGATTAGATAAAGGAAGTTTTCTTGAATGATATCATGGAAGGTTTGTTCCAGTGTGGTCTCTATCTCTCTTTCTGCCTCAGGAAGGCCAATTACTCTTAGGTTCGGTCTCTTGAAGTAATCGCTCATCTCTTGAATGTTTTGTTCTGTCTTTTTGAGCTTGTTTTCTGTGTTTTTAAGAGTTTGGGTTAGTTCCATATTTTAGTCTTCAAGCTCTGAGATTCTTTCTTCTGCTTGGGTAATTCTGCTTTCCATGCTTATCAGTTTGTTATTTATTTCATTCACAGTATTCTTTATTACTATTATCTCAGATATCAGCTCCTTTCTAGTTTCTTCTTGACGCTCCTCAATTCTTTTTAACCTCTCCATTAATGTCTTTATATCTAGGTTTGTAGTTTGAGACCAGTCATTCTGGGGGCTCTTCATTGTTTGCATTCTGAAGTCAGTTTTCTCAGTGTCTGCCCTCCCAGGGGTCTGGGAGAGACCCGTATTCTTCTTTTGGTTTTTCTTCATTTGTGTAGATTTTTCTCTCTCTCCTCTTTCCCTCCCCTTCTTTAATTCTGTTTTTCAGGGAAGGTGCGATTGCTTTAGTTTCACTTGTATAATCTCCTGTTCTTCCTTATGAGGGTCCTCTGGCTTTGTTCACTTTTGAGGTTGGAGCGTGGGCTGCAGGCTGTACTTTTTGCAGTTTTGAGGTTTAATTGAGGGGGAAACTGTGATTCAGAATCTATATGCTGATTACAGCATCCACCAACAGGTATATGAGCACACTGGAACCTATTTTCCACTGCCTTACAATCTGTGCAGCGGGGTGTAGCTTTGGTCCCTGGAGCAAAAGGAGGTACAAAAGAGGAAAATAATGGAGGAAGAGGGGCTCAATAGGAAGTTAGAAAGAGAGAAGAGTGAGAGGGGCAACAGACATACATACCAACTAACAGGTGAAAAAGAGACACAAGGCCAGAGAGAAGTGAAAAAAAACACAGAAGGAAAATTCCCTAAAGAATACTGGTAGCT
>NW_007245710.1:2327-3139 GCF_000164805.1 Carlito syrichta
TTTTTGCATCATTGATTAGATAAGGGAAGTTTTCTTGAATGATCTCATGGAAGGTTTGTTGCAGTGTGGTCTCTGTCTCTCTTTATGCCTCAGGAAGGCCAATTACTCTAGGTTCGGTCTCTTGAAGTAATCGCTCATCTCTTGAATGTTTTGTTCTATCTTTTTGAGCTTGCATTGTGTCAAGATTCTGACTTTTGCATGGAAAAGGACAGTTAGCTTGAGTTCTGTTTCTTTTGCACCTCTATATGTAATAATCAGGTAATAATGCACACTTCTTATCTTGCTATTCCTCTATAAGCCAGAAAAACGGGAAAAAGTAAGTAGTATACAGTGTTTGTTTTTTATAAGTTACTTTGAAAAGGTTTACAGAGATGCGTATTTATATAACTTGGCACAACGTTTTTTAAATGTACAAGCTCCTTCATATTATTGTACTTACTCTTTAATATATAAGGCATTTTATTTTACATAAATAAAGGAGAATGTCTAATATCATACCTCTAGTGTAGTGCCAATAAGTCAACCATCAAATTCAATGAGATATAGGAGGATGGAAAAAGGATTGATTGTAGCGGGAAACTGTGGAGGGGACAGGGTGGCGAGGTGGGACTGACAGTAGTTGAAATCTGTCTGGGGAACGGGGGGACACATCTCATCAACAAGGGTGCCTGCACAGTGAATATTTGCATACCTAACCCTGAAATGTACCCCACAATTTTAAAATAATAAATTTTTTTTTTTGAGTTGGAGTCTCACTCTGTCGCCCAGACTGGAGTGCAGTGGCCGCTCCTGGCCACCGCAGCCTTGACCTG
>NW_007245710.1:3159-16442 GCF_000164805.1 Carlito syrichta
GCTGGGACTACAGGTGCGCACTACCACGCCCGGCTAATTTTTTGATTTATTGTAGAGATGAGGTCTCGCCAAGTTGCCCAGGCAGGTCTCGAGCCTGCGGGCTCAGGCAATCCTCTTGCTTCAGCCAAAAAATTTTCAAAGTTAAAAAAAAAAAAGAAATAAAACCCAACCTATCTCAAACCTCATGGTCTATTCTTGCAATGACGATTTACTTGTCAGAGCACATATTTACCCTCATAGCTTATTGTGAATGACTGGCCAGTTTAAAAACAAAACACTGACAACTTTAGTAGGACAATACCAGTAGTCTTCACTTCAGGAAGTGTGGGAAGTTATTTGACTAATTAAAAATAATTGTCGTGCCTTGGACACAAATCGGTAGCTTTCTATCCTGGGGTCAAAGATGCTTTGACTTTTGCTTCTTCCCTGTAAGTCCAAGTGTTGGCCAGGGAAACCTGGCAAGATATAGCAAAATGACTGATGACTTGGACATCATGTGGTAAGCCAGAGGTCTACCCTCTACTCCAGATATGAGGATTAAGGACTCCCAGGAGGAGACCATTTCTATTGCTCCACATTGCTCTAGAAACTCCCGTCTGTTCACATAGGACTGTGCATTTCTTATTAATAGGCAAAGCTATAAGAATGGAGGCAAAACATGGTGTTGGTTTGATTTGAAGTAGCCTCTTGTCATTTAGGCAAAAAAGCAGAATCAACCAATCTGAACATAGAGACTTCAAAAACAATGTAGCACGCACCTTGCACTAATTTTCTATAATATTTGACCTGTAGTTATAGTGAAAGTGGAAGTTAAATCAACTAACTAACTCTAAATAACTCCTGTACTGCATCCTCGTTTACATTGCCTGTTGAAAAATGAGACATCTGGGTTCAGAGAAGCCAAATGTTTCAAGCTTATCTGAGAGACCTCTCTGGGCTGCCTCCAAAGATGATTAGTGAACTTGGTCACTCAGAAAAATGATGCACTAATGTGATGGCTCAAGCCCTTCCAAGAATCTGGGGGTTTTAGCCACAGACTCAAGCTGTGTCAGTTATTTAATGAAATATCTTCAACATAACATCTCAGCGTCACCCCGTGACCAGGTATAACAAATGCATTCTCCGCTCATGACTCCATGGGTTGTTTTGCGCCCCAAATATCTGCATTGTAACCATGTAGTTCTGCTACTTCACCTTGACAGTGACTCACTCTATCTCTCCATTTTCTTCCTCCTCCTCCTCATAACGTGTTGGTAGACAAAACTGATGAAGGTTTGGAATTTAACTAAGGAAATAACGTACAACAGGAAGGGAGAAAAGTCAACTACACAATGACGCAGGGAACATGGCACAGAGACAGGAATGGCTACTGCAAAGGAGCTCATGCCACAGAGGAGGTGCAACCAGGACGGGTGACACCAGAGGCACAAGCCACAGCAGGGAAGCATTTCTGCAGGAAAACGCTTTTGACAAATGGAAGAAATTGCAAAGCAGGAAAATGAAAACAGCAAAAACCCCAGTCACTGCAGAGTTGTGTCCTTATACCAGGTCAAGAAAAGAGATCCAGCACTTAGAATGTGACATTTCATAAGCATGTTGGGCAAGAGGGAAAAACCAACCAAAGGATGAGTTGAGGCTCCTCTATTTGGATTGTACATGTAATGTCTATGTTTATAAGTCCCAGGCCACTTAAAAAGATACTTGATGTCTAAAAATTTAGTTTAAATCAGTAGTTGGAGTTTATAAAATATAGAAATAGACACCCAGTGACTGTGATATTTTTGCTTGCTCTTGTGTTGACTAGTCTTGAATTCAAGCACTTACTTAAGACAAGTTCAGAAACTAGATGTAAGTTGCTCTCTGATCTGGAACTTGCTGCTTCTACGCAGCAAAGCTCATGGCTGTTTGGTACATATATCAGGGCTTCTATTTTGCAGGAAAGCCTTATGACTTACACCCTTAAAGATAGAAAATGATCAACACTTCACAGTGATTAAGCACCCACTGAGTTGAACTCTGCATCTGTATGTTATACATTGCACTCACTATAAACTCTTCCTTTCTGCATTTTGCTTTTTTTTTTTTTTTTCATTTTTGGATGATTCCTGAGCTTGGCCTAACGATTAGGTCCTAAATCAGTTTCTTCCTTTTTTAAGTGTCATTCTCTTTTCAGGGTAGTGTACACAGACCTACAGGACCTCCTGCCATTGAATGTGCCTAAAAGCATTGTGTCATTTACTTACAAAATTATATAAAACTATACTCCATTAAGTTGTGATATTTGTGTCCCCTCAGACTTTGTTCGTTCCCTAATCACGAGGATTGGGTATGTTGGAAGAGCTGGCAAGAGGGATACAAAGGTCAGCGAAGTGTTTCAGATGAAGAAGGGCATGTCACATGTTGTATCCCCATGGAAACGTGTAGATAGGGGACAGGCACTGGAACAAGAGGAACCCTCTCTCCCTGGATGCTCCAGAGTTCAATTCATTGCTGCTGCACATGTGGCGAGTCAAGAAGGCTTCATGTGTAAGCACAAATGGGAGATTTTTATAGTCTTTGTCTATGCCAACATTGGTTGTTTGAAGAACCCATTGTTTAAAAAACTCATTCCGATTTGCTGAAGTAAGAAAAAAGAGAACTGAGAGGAAGAGATTCCTGGTAGAATTCACAAAGAATTCCTGTGCTTCCTAACTACTAACTGCACAGGTCCTTCTGGGTCAGAAGTCATAATATTTCAGGTTTCGAATTGCAGGAGCCCAACCAGGGGTTTCCCATTAATAGCCAGAATTTCATCTCCAGCTTCTCTTACTCCAGCTTGTTCAGTGGCACCACCAGGGAGAATAAATACAGAACAATGGTTGGCATTTTCACAGGGTCTGAAAACTCCAAATAAACCAAAGGCTTAAATGAGAACAATCTCTCCATGATATATATGCCCATATTCTTAGGATGGGCAGATATTTCCTAAGACACAAAAAGCTTTAAAAATAAATTGAACTCCCATCAATGAATTCAACTCTAACTCCCACAACCCCACCTGGAGCAAGATAAAAACAAGGAAACAACAAGGGGAGGATATTTTCAACATATTTAATCAACAAAGGGACTACAAATCAACCAAAGAACTACAAATCAACAAGGTGGATACATAACAAAGAAAGTTGGGCAGAGGAAGTCATCAGCTACAATTGAAACAGCTCAACTTCTAACTGTTAACAGATATTGGCTGATAGAAGTGTTTTCCCCACCAAGTCCTAAGGAAGCCTGGCCCTGCTTAGCTTCTGACATCAGGCACAAAGGGTTGTATGGCCAGAGACTGATAGAAACAAGTTTTTCAGAACCGTGATTACATGCTCCTCAGGGACTGTGGAGATTACTTAATTGATTACTTACACACAAAGCTGAACATAGTTTTACATTATAGTATTGCATAAGTTATAGCAAATTTATGAGCTTTGAAAAAGCTCTGTTTAGTTTCTTACACATCCATATCAAAAAAGATCACATTGAAGAAGACATCCACACTGGCTATGGAGACATTTTATGGGTACAGTGACATTGAAGGAGAACCATTCCCAAGTATGAAAATAAAAATAATGCTCGCTTTGGCAGCACATATACTAAAATTGGAATGATACAGAGAAGATTAGCATGGCCCCTGCACAAGGATGTTTTCGTGAAGCGTTCTGTATTTTTTGACTTCATGTAAACAGAAAAAAAAGAAGAAAACAAAAATCTTCTCAGAAATCTTAATTAGATCTCAAAAGACTGAGCAGATATATCTATTTCATCCTAAATTTCTGAAAGTCCTTGTCGAAATAAATATTATGACATTTATACACAAATTAAAATAAAAATACAGCCTGGAAGAAATCCAACCTTCTCAAGAACAAGAACATTTTATGCTGTTAATGACAAAGGCAGATATTCTTGTTAGAAGAGGGACCTCACCAATATCAGCTCCACAGTGGAACAAAGACAATGATTTAGTCCTCATCATTGCTTTCACAAGATCCAGATTTCGGGAAGGACCAATGCATTTCTGCTTAACATAGCCAGTTAAACTTGTGTTAATATCTGTACCCAATATCCTGTTCTAGAATGTTAACTAAAGGTCCCAGGCAAGTTATGTGAAAAAAACCTATGCCAAGTAGGTTATGTGAAACAAAACCTGCCTGGTATAAGTTTGTCGTGTATAATCATCAGCAATCTCTTTATGTCCCCTGAGAGGGGACATCTGAATGCAAAGGGTTAAGTTTGAGCATCTTTCTGTGTTTCTTGGTCATTTAGGCTTTTAGCATTTGTCAATTTTCTATTGCTTCTTTCCTTGACCTAAATTTTCTTTAATTTGTATTTTTCTTACTGAATTATAGTTATTTCTATATTGTGAACATTTACTATTTAATGATTAGTATATTGTAAATATCTTTTAGTCATTCACTTTTATTTTAATATTTGCTTATACTTTTTGGCCATACATAATAGACATTTTATGTTTTCTAAATATAGTTTTTCTGTTACTTTTAAGAAACCTTGTAATATTAAAAATAATATGTATTGTGATGTATAGGAAATTCTGTTGAACTTTGTATGTTGATTTTGAATTCATCAGTCTTGGTGACCCATTTCTATTAGCTTGAATTTGATTATCTTATTTTTTTTCAATCAGCAAGAACATTTAAAAATTTTTTTTTTCCATGGATTAGATTCCTGACCTTCAAGAAGGTTTTAGGGATATTGATATTAATTTCCTTTGTTATTCAAACATATTTTTGTATTCTCTTTCATATTATCACTGTACGACTGCACATGGTGATTTGTGCCTGTAATCCTAGCACTTTGGGAGACTGAGGTGGAAAGCTTGTTTGAGCCCAGAATTTCGAGACCAGTCTGGGAAACATAGCAATTTTCAAAAAGTTTTTCTACAAAAAGTAAAAAAAAAATTAACTGGGCATGGTAGTGCACATCTATAGTCTCAGTTAGTTGGAAGACTTTGGTGGAAGGATCGCTATAGGCCAGGAGGTTGAGGCTGCAGGGTGCCAGCCTGGGTGACAGAGTGATACCCTGACGCTGAAAGAAAGAAAAGAAGAGGAAGGGGAAGGGGAAGGGGAAGGGGAAGGGGGAGGGAAGGGAAGGAAAATCTGTGTTGCTAGGTTGCTTTCTGCTTGAGGAAGAGCATACAGGAAAACAAAATGAACAGAAAACTAGTACCCATGACATTTTAAAGTATGAAATGCAGTAAGAAGATGAAATCTTTAGATAAGCTCTAAGTCTGCACAAATCAACTAGATTCTCTTGTCTCCAAAATGAGAGGAGGGAGGGAGCTGCCATATAGTGTTCAGAAATTCCTGAATGCCTTTTCACAGGAACAAAAGCCTTGCCCAGGAGACCTTCTACAACAGTTGTTTGTGGGATGCTGCTTCTTCCTCCTCTGTCCATTTCCGCAGCACTTGTTATTTATTTCTGGTCAGATGCTAGTGATAAGGGCCAAGAAGTTCTCCTGGGTGTCATATCCCTGCTTTGCAGGAGGCAGATCTGGAGGTTCCTCCTCTCTGCTGGGGCAACTTTTCCACTTTAGTGCTGCTACTACTGGGTGACTCAGAGCCTGGCCTCTCCTGCTGACTCAGCCTGAGTGCTGCTTCAGCACTGGTCCTGGGACTCAGGGGTCTCGGACCCTTTTGAACTGTGTGCTTCTTGGTCTGCAGAAGCCACGTATCCTGTGACTGGCTGTGGAGGTGGACACTCTAGCTCCCTTCATGAGCCTGTCTTTTTTTTTTGAGAGTCGGGCTCTCACTCTGTCTCCCTGGTTGGAATACAGTGGCTCAATCACTGCTCACTGCCGCTTTGAACTCGTGGGCTTAGGCAATCCTTCCTCCTCAGACTCCAGAGTAACTGGGACGTCAGGGCACACCATCGTGCTTTCTGCGTTTTCCTTTCCTTTTTTTTTTTAAGAGACAAGGTCTCACTGTGTTGCCTAGGCTGGTCCTGGGCTCAAGCAATCCTCCCACTTGGTCTACCAAAGTGCTGGGATTACTGGCATAAACCACCATGCTGAGCCTATGAGTGTGTCTTAGAATAAACCAACTTAGCCATCACGCTTGAAGGACAGTTTAACTGAGTCCATTGTTGTTGTTGTTGTTGTTTGTTTTTGTTTTTGTTTTGAGTTGGAGTCTCACTCTGTCACCCAGACTGGAGTGCAGTGCCATGCTCCCGGCCACCGCAACCTTGACCTGCTGGGGTCTGGCAATCCTCCCACCTCAGCCTTCCAAGTAGCCAGAACTACAGGCGTGTGCTACCATGCCCAGCTAATTTTTGATTTATTGTAGAGATGAGGTCTCGCCAAGTTGCCCAGGTGGGTCTCGAACCCGTGGGCTCAGGCAATCCACTCACCTCAGCCTCCCAAAGCGCAGGATTACAGGCTGAGCCACTGAGCCCAGTGAGTCCATTGTTTTAAGCTCACAGAAATGTTCCCTCCATCCTCTGAAGGGTGTTTGTTGTTTTGTTTTCTTCAGACATTCGTGCTGCCAAGCTGATTGTGGTGCCCTTGGGAGCAATCTGTGCATTTTCTGTTAGCTTTTTAGGTTTTCTTATTTATATTATGGAACTTTCCTGTGGTATATCAAGATTTTGATTTTTATAAAATTCAGCCTGTTTTGCCCTTGATGAATTTTTTTTGTTCTGGAAAATTCTTGGTCATGATTTCTCCAAATATTTCCTTTCTCTCATTCTGTTTTTTTCCTTTTGGAATTTCTTATCTTGTATCACACTTTTGTAATTTTTATTCCTTCATTTCACTATGCTGTATTTTCCATAGTTTATTTGGTTCTATCTCTCTTTTTTTCTGCCTTTATATGGAATTTAGTCTACTTTTTAATTTGATTCAAAAATATGTATTGGACTCCATTTTTTTTTCTTTCTTTCTTTTTGTTTTTGAGTTGGACTCTCTCTCTGCTGCCTGAGCTGGAGTGCAGTGGCACACTCACAGTCGCTGCAGCCTTATCCTGTAGGTTCGGGTGATCCTTCCACCTCAGCCTTCCAAGTAGCTGGAACCACAGATTGGTGCCACCTCGCCCAGCTAATATTTTGAGTTATTGTCGAGACAAGGTCTCACCAAGTTGCCCAGGCTGATCTCGAACGCCTGGTCTCAGACAATCCTTTCACCTTCGCCTCCCAAAGTGCTGGGATTACAGACTTGAGCCACTGTACCCAGCTGACTCCATTATTATTGATGGAGGTATAAGTGTCTTCATTTTGTTTTTTAATTTTTGTTTTTAAAAAATGGTGTCTTGCTACATGATTCGGGCTATGCTCTCAATCCTGGCCTTAAATAATCCTCCTGCCTCAGCCTCCTGAGTAGCTGGGACTAGAGGTGTGTGCCACTGTGCTCAGCTTGCATTTTGTTTTTTAGCCTATCTGCTTGCTCCTTTTAATATCCTCATGGTCTTGTTTCATGAATACAATGCCTGTCTTTATTTTTTATTTTTTGAATTGGAGTCTCACTCTGTTGCCGGAGTCCAGCTCCAGCAGGTTAGGGTTTCCCGAAGGAGAAACGGAGTAGGCGATGCAGAGAGAAAACTTGGACACCTGACTTTGTTGCAGGACAGATGCCAGATGCTGTTTATTGTCAGTTAACAGTGAGCTTTTATGTTATTCGTACAAGGAAAAGGACAAAGAAAATTCCTACAACAAGATGTAACCAATAACTTAAACAATAGCCTTGGCTGAGATAAAAAACAGAACAAGTAGTTCATGTAAGGTGTTCTTTAACGAGCCACTCTGACGTGCACTCTTTCACAGACAGATGCTTTCTCAGGAGAGTCACTGTCTTGTGATTTTCAAGGCAGGCTATTCTCTTTTATCATCTATGACGTTCAAGTTGCTGGTTATCTCTAGAAGCCCCTGAGGTGCTCCATGACAATAACCGGGTTTCAAGTAGCCCACACAATTTCTCAGCAAATGAATCATATGATAAGTTTTAAAAGAATATTGCACACTAGACATGTTAATTTCCTCAGTTTACAAAACTTAATCTAATTATGTCTATGAATGTTTCATCCATCCAATTTACTTCAACTTAAACTGTAAAAACAAGTTTATAAATCATTTTTACAATGATTACTACAGTCTAAAGATTATTGAATAACATATATTTAAATCAGGCTTAAGTTACTCTACAATACTAATTCTGTATAGCAAGAACAACATAATATAGAAATGCTTTTTTTTTATGTTAGAGGCTCAAATAAGTATGGTTAATGACTGTATCCTAACACGCAAGCCGCAATACAAATTATAGTTACTATGGCAAAATAACATTCTGGGAACTCTAATTAATTGTTATTTAAAAAGTGACTCTACCAGGCAATTATCTATCCACACCTGGTGTTCAAGGTTTTGCTCATGACTCTTTGGCGAGATTAAGGAGTTCTCTATGGGTGTCAGAAAGAATGCTTCCTGTTCTCATTGTGAGTTTTTCAGCCATAACACTAGATAAAGTGACAATGAGGCCTAGCACTAGGAGGTTAGGGGCATAGCCAGATAGGGGAATGATAGAAACAACCTTTTCTTGTAAAATACTGTGGCTTCTATGTATGGGGCAATGAATGAATGAATTGGAGTTTTGTTTTTCGCCTTCAGACTGTACAGAATTTTCCAGCTGCATTAATAACAAAAATAGAAGAAGTAAGGGTTTCAGCTGCTCAGGCTTGCTTTGCAGCCTGAGGTCGTCAGCCCCCAGGACTTTGTCAGCAGGCAGGCCTCTATGGCTGGCTCCCAACACTCTGTCGCCCAGCCTGGAGTGTAGTGGCACACTCACAGTCACCCCAGCGTCGACCTGCTGGGCTCCAGCAATCCTTCCACCTCAGTCTTCCAAGTAGGTGGAACTACAGGCACACGCTAATTTTTTAATTTATTATAGAGACAAGGTCTTGCCTAGTTGTTCAGGCTGGTCTCAAACCCACGGGCTCAGGTAATTCATTCTCCTTGACCTCCCAAAGTGCTGGGATTACAGGCTGAGCCACTGAACCCGGCCTCCTGCCTTTATTTTTAATGGGCTCTCCTGTTTATTGGGTTCTGGCAATGAATGTCCTTCTGCACCCTGCACCCCTCATCTGCTGCTGTATCTTGGGAGAGCTCTTACAGTTGCAGTGCTGCATGCTTGCCTGAGCTTGGCTCTCTTTGTTCTACTGCTTGGTCAACTTGACCAGTTCCCAGTCTGAGGTTTTCTCTCTAACCCGGTACCTTCAGTCCAGACATCACACACAACAGAGACCAGACCTCTGATTCACGCCTGTCTTCTGCTTACTTGGTAAGACTGTCAAGTGGACAAAGAGTTAATATCATTAAAATACAACAGAGCCGACACAGGAAAGTCTGTGTGTCACAAAATTTTAGACTATTAAAAAAAATTTGATTTTCAGATAGATAGGACTGCCTTTTTCATTGAGATGTACATGGAAAGAAGACAGGCTTTCTAGGACATTTCCTTTGGACACTCTTTTAATGACCAGGGACCCATCTTTAGACACAGATGATTTTCCTCCATCCAGACTCAACGCTAGCCCCGCTGAGGTCTTCAGCACTTTGACACACAGAGCATCATGGACGGTCACGTTTTCCCCTGCAGCAACAGTGTTCGTCTAAATATGCTGTTGAAATGATGGGGTTGTTCATCGCGCCACCTTTCCAAGTCCCCAGATGCTTTACCTCGGGCACCGTGTATTCCAGGCACCTCGAGTCCTATCTACCTTGAGGCGCTTTTATTTTTTTTTAAATTGGGGTCTCACTCTGTCTCTCAGGCTGGAATGCAGTGGTACAGCGGCAGCTCACTGCACCCTCAACCTCCTGGGCTCAGGTGATCCTTATCCCTCAGCTGGGACTTCAGTCACATGCCACCACACTGGCTAATTTTTAAATTTTTTTGTAGAGACGAAGTCTGATTATGTTACCTAGGCTGGTCTCGAACACCTGTGGTCAGGCAGTCCTTTCACCTCGGCCTCCCAAAGTGCTGGGATTACAGGCGTGAGCCTTGAGGTGCTTCTGACATTTGAGCCCAGCATGAAGGGTGGTCCTCCAGCTTTGGGGGCTGCCCTCCTGGCTGCCTTCTTGCTGTGCTCACATCCTTTGTTCTTCTGGGTATTTTCTGCAAGCTTTGGTGAATGCTTTTATGCCCAAGCAGAAATTCCCAGAGACAGATGGCCCTTGTTATGCCCCGCACACTGAGAGTGCACGTCTCAGGAAGGACTGGAGTCTCACTTGAGGAATCCAGGTTCAAGTTCTGCCACCCCTGGTTGTCGATAGCAGTGGATCACCCCTGCAAGCTGGCAGCACCTGAATACCCAGCCTCATGGGGGCTGTTACAGTCAACTCCAGGGGCCCCTGAAGTGGCCACAGAACTTTCTTCCCCAGCGCTCTTGTCACTCATGCTCCCGCAAGGGGAAACCCTGCCTCTGCGCATGCTGTCTTTACACAAACACTGGCTGCCTCCATGGGAACCAGGCACGTTTCCATGGCAATACCTGCTCCATGGCAACGAACTTGCATCCACTCTTTTCGGAGGAGCGGGTCACACTGCCCTCCTCATGGATTCATAATGACTGAGGCCAAGCTTGCATCATCACCTCTGCGCACAAAGGCCAGTTCATTATTCTGGTTTCAGAAGGCCACTCTGCAGGGCCTGAGGGACATTTACTGACACTGGGAGCAGCACGATTTTTCAACAGGTGACTTGCTGTTAAGCAGGAAAACGAGCCCATTACAGTGGTTCTCTGCTCTGGTTGTGTACTAGAATCCCTCAGGAGCATGGAAAAGCCACTGCTCGGGCAGGCACAGTAGCTTATTCCGGAAATGCCAGCACTTTGGGAAGCTGAGGTTGGAGGACTGCTTGAGTCCAGGAGTTTGAGACCAGCCTAGGCAACATAGTGAGACCTCATCTATATAAAAAAAGGAAAAAGCCAAGTGCAGTGGTCCATGCCCGTAATCCCAGCTATTCAGGAGGCTGAGGCAGGAGGATTGCTCGAGCTCAGGAGGTTGAGGCTGTGGTGAGCTGTGATTGTGCCACTGCACTCCAGCCTGGGTGACAAAGTGACACTCAAACTCAAAAATTAAAAAATAAAAAAAGTACCACTTGGTGGGCCCCACCCCTTGTCATTTGTGATTAATTGAGCTGGGGGCATTTCCTGGGCATCAGGGTTTTTAAAAAGCTCTTCAAGTGCCTCTCATGTGCAGGCCCCCAGCAGGACTTAACACAACAGACTCCACGTCGGACTTTCTCGGTGCATGACAAGGAATGACTGCATGAGACCAGGTAGACCTGGAGCAGGGAGTTCAAAGAACAGGAATATGGATTAGGAGTGAGTTTATGCCCTCAAAGTGCTTTCAGTTGGGTAACTCTGCAGGGTCTGGTTCAGGCCACATACCCATTAAAAATGCTCCAGCAATACTCATTATAAATAACAGGATAACCTTCCATGCCTGACTTCACAAGGCTTCAAACCTCTGGAAGCTGTTAGAATTAAGTACCAGGTGGCTTTCTTTGACAGTTTAAGTTTCTAGGATCCCACTGAGAATCCACCAGGCCGTGGAGACAGTGCAGGGGCAAAGGCGAGCATGGCAAGGTCTGATGACTAAGATCATCTCAATATTGGGAGGGCTTCAGCGCTCCGGAAGAGGGAAGGTGGGGTGACAGAGGAAGAGGAGGACTGGGGCAGCACCACTGAGGAGTCGTCTGGACAAGAGTCACTTCTTATCTGTTCAGAGCCATTTTTAGCAAAGCCTTTACAAATACCTCAGGCCACAACAAGGCCACATTGTGCGAAGGAATCCAGCTACCCTTGACCTTACCAGGGCGACACAATGAGAAGAAACAGAAGATTCCTTCCACAAGGCAATGCCCGACCTGAATTCTGTAAACTGTATTGCCCACTTGGCTAGAGAGAGATGCTGCCCCTGAATGCGGAGGTGGAGAACACCTCAGACTTCTGCAGTGCTTAACTAGGGGCAGTAAACATCCTGCACAGCAGAAGCAGACACCACACTTAGTTTTAGCCTCTGAGTGTGGAGGGCACGTAGGAAATCTCTTTTGGAACCTCTTCTAGCAAGTTCTCTCTGCTGGCTAAGACTGCAGTCTCTGTTTTCAATCACAAAACACTTCTGCTTCTTCATTTCCTTTTGTTCTTCTAAAACAGTAAAGAAAACCCCCTTGCTGTTTCCCAAGAATCAGTCTTGGTTCTGGCATATCTCCTTCCATGCGGACTCCCCCATCACATGTGTTTTCTGTTTCACTTAGTGGACCTAACAAGAGGGTGTGACTAGGATAGGGATTCTTCCTTAGGGAAATGTAGAGACTCTCTCACAATCATTTTACATCCTCCGAAGTATGGCTTGCAAAGATCAGCCTAGGCAATATAGGCAACGTAGTGAGATCTTATCTCTACCAAAAAACCAAAAAATCATGTGACTGTTGTACCAGCTACTCAGGAGGCTGAGGTGGAAGGATCTCCTGAGCCCAGGAGGTTGAGGCAGCGGTGAGCCGTGATCATGCCACTGCGCTCCATCCTGGGAGACAGAGAGAGACCTCAACTCTAAACAAAAATAAAAACAAAAACAAACAAAATACCACCACTACAAACAAAAACAAAAGAGTGTGACTGGAACACCTGGGAAATTTTTGTAACGTATTTGTAACACTGCTTTTGCAAGAAGCATCCAAAACACACTAGCCTTTGCTGCATTACAGTTTCTGGACCCAGAAGTTGGCTGTTATTTTCCTTTTGTTCATCCAGAATCTTCTCTTTCTGCCTGTTGCTCACACCCTGCTGCTAGTTGCTGAATTGATATCTTGCCAATTCCAGGCTCCAGGGGGAATGGCCTTTCTGGACAGCATCCCCCTCCCCTTGACCGTGGAGGCTTCTGCCTGGTGGAGGGCCTGGGCTGATCCATCTCTTTCTTGATGACCACAAGGGCATCTTTGTGCAGCTGTGCCTGGTGCAGGATATCTTTAGGACATCCCTGCCTGGGGTGCACTGCTGATAGTGGAAATCTCAGTTCATAGTCCCTTCCTAGAAGCTGTCCCCTATGAAAACATGTCCCCGTGAACCTGGGACAAGGAAAGGAAAAGAGAACAAAAGCCAGATTCATTAATGACTTACAGTTAAAAAAAAGCAAGACAGTGACTGCAAATCTATATAAAGGAACTTCCTTCCTTCCTTCCTTCCTTCCTTCCTTCCTTCCTTCCTTCCCTCCCTCCCTCCCTCCCTCCCTCCCTCCCTTCCTCCCTCCCTCTC
>NW_007245710.1:16462-18440 GCF_000164805.1 Carlito syrichta
CCCTCTCTCTCTCTCTCTTTCTTGAGGACTCACTCTGTAGCCCAGGCTGGAATGTAGTGGTACCCTCATGGCTCACTGCAGCCTAGACTGCTGGGCTCAGGTGATCCTCTTGCCTCAGCTTCCCAAGTAGCTGGGATTATAGGCTCATGCCACCATGCCTGGATAATTTTTTGATTTTTTTGTATGGATGAGGTGTCTCTATGTTACCCAGGTTTGTCTCAAACTCCTAGGCTAAAGCAGTCATTCTGCCGCAACCTCCCTAAGTGCTGGGATTACAGGCATAAGCCACCACACCCAGCCTTCCAGTTTCCAAATCATACAAACACTTGTTTTATCAAAAATATATTCAGGCTGAGGTAGAAGGATCACCGGAGCCCAGCAGGTCAAGGCTGCAGTGACCAGGAGCGGCCACTGCACTCCAATCTGGGCGACAGAAAAAAAAAAAAAATATATATATATATATATATATATATATATTCAGTGTATCCATGCCATACTCCTGGATCAAAAGCAAGGCAGGAAACTCCTGAAGACAGCAGAGTCAGGAGACCTCTGCTCACAGCTCCCCCTGAGAGGACAACGGGAAACAGGAAAGGGGAAGGAAGCTGCATTCTGATGGAAGAAGGTGGGATGGTCCACACAAAGCTACACTAGGTGAGGGAGGACCCTGAAGATGTCCCAAGGGTAGCACTCAGCCTCCTGTCCCCACAAAACATCTTCCACTTTGGGGTCCCTGAAAATGTGTGTCTTGTTTGTGAAGTTGGTGGAGCCTGGTTTTCTCCTTTTACATGTACTCTCACGCTGTCAAGTGTTTGGAGTAAAGGGGGCCTGGCAAAGCGAGGCCCCACTCTGTGTGCCACCTTGACTGGCAGTCCCCAGGTGAGACTTCTAAACAGGAAATGCGGCCTTATTGTAAGGATGAGTCAAAGGAGGAAGGGAGGTAGCTTATTCCATTTCACTTTTGACATATCAAGGCAGTTCTCTTCTCTTCTCTTCTCTTCTCTTCACTCTTTCTTTCTCTTTCTCTTTCTTTCTTTTGTCAGTGTCTCACTGTTGCCCAGGTGGAGCACACTGACATGATCATGGAAATCACACCTCATGGCAGCCACGACCTCTTGGCTCTCGCAATCCAATTCTTCTACCTCAGCATCTCGAGTGCCTGGGACTACGGGTGCGCCTGGCTAATTTTTTGTAGAGATGAGGTCTATAATGCCCACATGGGTCTCAAACTCCTGAGCTCAAGCAATTCACTTGCCTCAACCTCCCAAAGTGCTGGGATTATAGGCAAGAGGCCACTGTACCCAACCTTAAGGTGTTTCTTAACTGCACAAACCAAGACGGTGCTGAGACTCAGAAGGGACTGCCAGCTAAAGGGAACTGGTGTCCTCTATCCCAGCCTGTCTCCTGCCATCCTGGCCAAGTCCTTAGAAGACATGAAACCTCGCAGCGTCTCTGGGTAATATCTGAATTTCTGGAATGGTGTTTTTAGAGGGCATTAGTGACCAGGTCTATTACAGCTAAAGAAAAAATTTTTATTCTCACTTTTTTCTCTAATCAGAAAATATTCATTGACTAAGGGGTCAAATCTCTATGTATAGTCCTGAGGGATTATTATCTTCAGAGAAGTACCCGAAATGTGAACCCAAGGTTTCTTTGGTTAATGTTTATTATCCCATTTGATTTCCTTCTAGACATTGTTATTATAAATCAGCTTCTTTGTTTTGTACTCTTGAGTGCAGATGCTCTCACACAGTTGACTCTTGAACAACATGGCCTCAGCCTACTCAGGCCCACCCATACTCAGGTTTTCTTCTGCCTTTGCCACCTCTGAGACCTAAGCCCAACCCCCCTTCCTCCTTCTCCTCCTTGGTCTACTCAAGTGGAAGATAAGGAGAAAAGCCTTTATGAAGATCCCATTCTGTTTACTGAGTAGTAAATATATTCTCTTCCTTATGGTTTTTTTTTTTTTTTTTTTTGA
>NW_007245710.1:18460-38850 GCF_000164805.1 Carlito syrichta
GAAACTCTGGACTTTCATGTGCAGGGAAAGGTGGAAGAAAAGGAACTGAGGGGCAATGATGACTAAAAATATCCTGTATAGAGAGGCCATAAGAAGGCTTTGATTGACCTCTGTGAGCCAAGCATTGTCATCAGCCCTACTCTTGATCCCTTGCAATCATAAATAGCACAGTGGACTCTTGTCATCCACCAAGGATAACTTTTCATTTTTTTCTTTTTTTTTGAGTTGGAGTCTCACTCTGTCGCCCAGACTGGAGTGCAGTGGCTGCTCCCGGCCACCTCAGCCTCGACCTGCTGGGCTCTAGCGATCCTTCCGCCTCAGCCTTCCAAGTAGCCGGAATTACAGGCATGCGCTACCACGCCCAGCTGATTTTTTTTGATTTATTGTAGAGATGAGGTCTCGCTGCCCAGGCGGGTCTCGAACCCGCGGGCTCAGGCAATCCACTCACCTCAGCCTCCCACAGGCGCGGGATTACAGACTGAGCCACCGAGCCCGGCTTCCTTATGATTTTTAAATAACATTTTTTCCTCTAGCTTATTTTACTGTGAGAATACAGCAAGAATACATGGAACATACAAAATATGTGTTAATTGTTTATAAGACTTCAGGTCAACAATAGGCTTTTAACGGTTAAGGTTTTGGGGAGTTAAACGTTATATGCAGATTTTCAACTGCTCGCGAAGGTGGGCCTTCTTAATCCTCACCCTGTTCAAGGGTCAAGGGTACTTCAGGACAAGGGCAGGACCACATCGACGTAACTCTTTTTTCACCAGCAGGAGGCGCGCTTGACTAGTTTATGTCCACACTTAGGTGATCAGAGGTCCTTGTCATGAGGCAACATTTCCCAGGTGCCTAGTGATGCTTTGAGGACCCTCTGCAGACAAACTCCAAATGTGGAGGATGGGAACCAGTTGCTCCAGGGGAAATAAAACAGCAGCGACACTAACCTGGCACCTGCACACGCAAGACAAGGTAGCTAGCTTCTGAAGCCACTAACAGCAAGGGAGGTGAAAGTCAGATGGAGCGGGGCAACTCGTGGCCCAGTGCAGTCTGCTCGGGGATGCAGGATGTCTGAGCTGACTGGCACGCTTCTTCCTGGGTTTTCCGCTGTACCCTCACCTCTGTTTTTGCTTTCCTTCCTGAATGAGAGCTAGGTGGTAGGCTTTAACCCCATGCATGAGTGAGACCCCCAGCTCAGAAAAAAAAAGATGATAAAATAAGAATAGTTATAAAAACAGCCTGCAGAAGCTATCTGCAGATCCAGTATCCACAGACAGGTATGTGGGCCCCCTGGAACCCACTTCCCACTGCCTTACAATCTGTCCATACAGTGGGTATGTCTTTTTTCCCCCTGAAAGCAAAGTGAAATAAGTAAAGGGAAAATAATGGAAAAAGACAGGAGGAAGACGAAAGAGAGGTTGAGAGGGAGAAGAAGAGGGAAAACAGGCAAACCAACTAATGAATAAACAGAGACAAACAATGACAGAAAACACAAAAAAGACAAAAACATACAGATAATCACACAAGCAAAACCCTCCCTGTTAGTGTACTCTCCCTCAAAAATGCCCATACATAAACAGAAAATCTTTTTTAAAAAATTAAAACAGAAACAAAGCAAGTACAAAAACGTAAACAAAAAACAAAGAGAAGAAGAAAAGCTAAAACTAAAACAAAAAATAAAAACAGCCTGCAGCATATAAAAGGCTAGATAAATGTAAGATATTGTTACTATACTGCATAGAGATATCAAAGACTAAAATCAACGAGTTACTTTAGTAATGAGGGAGAAGACTAATCTGGAAAAATGAAATTGACATTTTATATTCCAAAACTTCACTTTGGCCAAGTGTTCATTACTTTTTTAAATCTTTCTTCAATCTAATGTCCCATGCAAAGAAACTCTAAAACTTTCCTAAACAGTTAAATCCGATTTATTTGCAATTTATCCATTCTGTGAATAAATCATGAAGTGGCCCACAGGGGGCAGCAGAGGAAAGAGGTGGAGGGGATGAGTGCCTTTAAGCAGCTTATGCAAAAAATCGTTTGGTAAAAAGTCCATTGCCAGCTGAGGCAAACCTACACGGGGTTTAACTCAGTTCCCCGACTAGTAAGGCAGACATGTAACAAGAACAGGTGGCAAATTTTGAAACTAGATAGAGGTGGTGGTTGCATTGCATTGTGAATGTAAGTGCCTATAAACTTAAATACTTTAAAATGGTTAATTTTACGTTATATGTACTTCACTTCAATTTTGAAAGAGTAGTAAATAAAACCAGAAGGTAACCCATTTAGCAAAAGAGAATTTATTTTTGTTGACTGGTATTTGAGGATAAATGGGTAATGGCAATGGATTCTATTTTTTTCTCATATATAAATAAAATTAAATTTTGTAACTAAAATTTTTAAGAGAAAAATTACATTCTTTTATGCAAATTTTTAAACGCTGCTCAGAAACTCTTACTGGGAATATGAATTCAGAATTACACAAGCTTTTGTTTTAATAGATATAAATTATTGTGAATAAAAATCCTGATTTGGCTTTATATAGTTACCTAAAACTTGTTGATGATGCTTTTTTTTTTTTTCATTAATCAGTATTTTTTATTATGGTTTTGTGGGGTACAGTTAAGGGTTAGGTGTACAATGACGTTTCATTCAGGCACCCTGTAGATAAGAAGTGTTTTCCCATCCCCCGACAGATATTTGCTACTGTTAATCCCATCCCCCTCCCCCCCATAGTTTTCCAGTACCATCCGTCATTTTCTCATAGTATTGCATTGGATGTTCAATGCTTTTTAAAAGAAGGAATTTACTCAATAGCCAAGCATTATATTTTAAAACACATGTGCAGGTTGGAGGTAAAACGTGATTTTTGAAGAGGATGAAAAAATATATGCATTTTGACATTTTAAAAAATTTAAGATTAAAAAAAGGCTTCTGCCTAGTGTAGTTTTTATGATGTTTCTATGTTGAATACGTAGCTTTATAAATATGGCCTTATAAATATAGTTTCAGAGAGAGGGAGAAAGAGGTATTATTTCTGTTGAAGAGATTATAAACAACATTAATTTCTCTTACCGTCTTCTCACTAAAGTAGAGGTATATTTTCAAAAATGAACAGTTTGATAATTCTCCCATATGTGTAACCAAGTAGTAACATACAGTATTAACCTGCATTGAATGTGATACATTTGAAGTTTCTATGAGAATGTATCCCTGTCATTTCCTGAGACACTCACGACAAGGGTATGAGTAGCTAGAATTATGCATAATCACTGAGGAAATTTTGAAACAATAAAGCTCACACCTAACCTTGGCAGCTGGAGAGTCACCACTGGCATCTGTGTGACGGTCACTCCGCCTCTGTGAGATGAGCAAGGCAGAGACTCCATCTCTACTTTACAGCCCAGAGATTGAGACTCAGAAAGGTTCAAGCACTTGCCCAAGTCGACACACAATTTGGGCCAACCCGTCAGAGTGGCTGGTATGAGGCCCAGGGTTTTACTTTACCCGCACCCCACTGCCTTTCCCTCTGATTAGTCCTTTGGGCAGGTGAACTTCTGGCCAAATGATCTCCTAACAACCTGGTGACATATTAGTAAGCACCAACCATCCACGTATTTAAGAGAATGATTGTTGAGAAAGAATTCTCCCATCATCCTTTCCTTCAGGCAGGTTACCCCATGTTTCACGACTGACTCCACGTTAACACATTATTTACTTCGATTCAAAATAACTAAGAGAAAGTTATCTTCTCCACAGTTCTACCTGTCCAGAGCAGGGATGGTCACTTTGACAGCAGTGGCCTGGACTTTCAAGTCCACACCACATGGTTCATTGACTCTGCCAGTCTGGTTCACAGTCTTTGAGCCACCCGGCCTGGCCTCAACCTCTGGTCTCTTGCAGTGGGGACTGACCCAGGCCACTGGTCTGTGCCTGGACCCCAGACCTCCATTCTGCAGGGAGGAACTGGGTCTCTCTCTGCTCAGCAGACTCTGGGGATCTGTATGGGTTTTTTACTCCAGTTTGGGTGAACTAATGGATCCTGATAGCTCCTTCTTCCAGGATCCTCTGGGGCATCCCCTGGGGCCTCTGCAGAGTCCAGCACTTTGGCTGCATGTGAGGAAGTGCGAGCCATATCCCCTCGGACACTTTCCTCTAAGTTCACTGAGCTGCCCATGAGAGGCACTGAGGAGGCCTTGTGGACCAGCATTTTCTGGGGTTTCTCCTCTTGAGTGTTGACATCCATGACCTTAGAAGAGGTCGTTGAGACATGCCTAGAGTTGTCCTCTGTCAGAGTTATGGGGCCATCACATGCCTGTGGCTTCCTTCTACTTTCCTTGCACACACCGTGATACCAAAATTGTCTTGGTTGGTGGCTCATCCTCAGCCACTTGCATATGTTTGGGGTTTGGGGGATTTCTTGTGTCTAGTTTTGTTGAGGATGTTGACCATGTTTTTATTTTATATTAGGTGAATATGTGCATTTCGTAGGTGCATTGGGGGAAGACACAGAGCAAATATGAAACTGCCAGAGTTCCTCCCATCTTTCTTGAATCCCTTGGGCTAACCCCCCCAGTTGTTCTTAGTCTGTATGTAATGAGGTGAAAGTCTGCTGCTTTAAGATTCTGATTTTAGTCTCATGCTTAGAAGAGCATGTTTCCCTCTCTGCCTTCTCCTCCCTTTTTTCCTTTCCCTTTCCCAATTCTCTATTCATGGTAGGACCATGGCTGAATGTGTGGAGTGGGGGTAGGAGAATTCTACCAAGCCCACCCTTTGTCCAGGGTTGGTCAGCAATGGATCATTTGGAGCTCTCTGTGTTTAAGCATTGTTGGATTCATCCCTGAGAACAAGAGAGGGAAACTGGGTACCAGCTGATTTTAATCTTCATTGAGTTCAGCTGTTTGGGGGGATCAGGAGGAAGGTGTGTGGAGTGATGATGGCTGTGGCCTTTGTGGGTGGGGGTGAGCTAGGGCAGTTCTTCTCTTAGTTAATCTTACTGAATCAGTCAGTTGCAGGATCCTGTCTGGTTACTCCTCTGAGCTGCTTAGACTGACCACCCAGTGCCTAAGAAAATGAAAATGACCCCTCTTTGAGCTCCACCTTCCCATTCATTCTGAGACACAATGATGACTCTAATGCCGGTGCTCCGTTTCTTAAAGGGCTCTCCTTCTGAAGTCTCCTTTCTCCAGCTAAGGATCTTGGTGGCATTCCTCAGCACTCTGGCATCATGCCACCTCTGCTTTCTCTCCTTTAGAGAGAATTGTATCCCATTTGATTGTTCTCCTTCAGTTTGTTTTTTTGTTTTGTTTTGTTGGAGTTGAGTCTCACTCTGCCACCCAGGCTTGAGTGCAGTGGCATGGTCACGGCAGCCATGGCCTTGACCTGCTGCACTCAGGCGATCCTTCTGCTTCAGTCTTCTAAGTAGTTGGAACTACAGACATGCGCCACCACATCCAGCTAATTTTTTGATTTATTGATTTTTGGAAGATCTCTTCAAGTTGCCCAGGCTGGTCTCAAACCAGACCAGACAATCCTCTCGCCTCAGCCTCCCAAAGTGTTGGAATTATAGGCGTGAGCTATGGCACCCTGCCTCAGTTTGGTCTTATATTATACATGTTTTGAAGTTTTTCACATTCATAGAACAGGTTTGTGGCTATTTCCATATGAAAACTAGAGTTTCCCTCTTTGTATGTGTTCCTTTCATTGGGTTTCAGGGAGGGGAGTTAAGCAAACAACACTGTCTCCCCTAGGAAAAACTCTGTCCACTAGGGTTGGGCTGAACTAAGCCAATCTAAATCTTCTAAATCTGGCTTTTGGGGTGTTTATGGAAAATCAGACAGGAGCAGCTTGTGTGTCCAGAGAAAGTCTGTGACATAGAATGGGGCCAATATGATGACAAATTGCATTCCTAGGAAGTTTCTAGGTAAAGAACAGGTAAGGAGTCAGGGTAGTGGTGGGGAGGGGGAAGGATGCCAACTGGTGGAGGGAGAGAAGTGGGCCAGCAGGAACAGGCCTACCAGTGGTGGGTGCTGGGTGAAGACCAGTGAATCGCAGTGCTCCCCCAGTCTGAAGCCAAGTCACATGCTGGATCCCACTGTGGGATTCCTGTGAGCTGCCATCTTGTCTTTTTCCTTGGGCTGCTCTTGGTTGGTGTCTGTGTCTTAAAACCAGAAGGCCTAAATCAAGTAGATGCTTTTTGGTTTACTCTGTGAAGCAGAAGCTCAGATCATCCACATATGAGAGAAAGGTGAGTAGGTGGGTTTTAGACAAAAATGAAGAAGGTAGTCATTGTGAAAGATGAGAGAAATAACTCACATGGAAACAATTGCTCAGTGACATCAAGGGTCCAGGTGAGGTGGGAAACCTTGACTTATAGCAGCATCATTCTGTGCGGTTGTGGAATTTTTCTCTAGGAATAGGGGTATGGGAACTGTGATGCTGGCTAGTTAGAAGGATCCAGGAATGGCCGGTAAGACAGGACAATGCAGAAGGGATCTAAGCCTATGACCAGACAGACATTACTGTGCTATTTTGGATTCTGGTCTTAATAGATAAGGAAAGGAAAGGCTGGAGTTCTGATAGGGAGAAAATGGACAGTGGTCAAGGGATTAGAAGGCTTGTTGAAATGAAGATAAGAAGTGACCGAAGATCAGGTGGTTGTAGTGGAAGAGTTGGAGGTTTAATTGTAAGATTTTAGAGGTGGAACCATTTGGAAGTGTGTCAAGATTCTGAGTGTGGTCTAGAAAAGGGCAGCTAGCTTGAGTTCTGTTGCCTTTATACCTCTCACCATTTACGTAATAATTGGGTAATAATACACATGTCTGATTTTGGTATTACACTATAAGGCAGAACAGTGGGGGAAAAACAAGTAGTAAACAGGGTGTTTATTTTTTAAAAATTACTTTAAAAAGATGTTTATAGAAATGTGGATCTGCATAATTTGGCAACAACATTTTAAAAGTGTACAGGCTGTTTCATATTATTGTACTTACTCTTTATCAGGCATTTACTTTACATACATAGAGGGTAATGTCTAATATCATACCACAGGGGTGGTGCCAATTAAGTTAACCATCAAATTCAATGAGATGTGTGTGGGAGGATGCAACTGAAATTCAACTTACTTCAACCTTCATGGTCTATTCTTTCAACAATGGTTTACTTGTCAGAACACATATTTGCCCTCATAGCTTGTTGTGAATGACTGACCAGTTTAAAAACAAAACACTGACAGTTTTAGTAGGACAATGCCAGTAGTCTTCACTTCAGGAAGTGTGGGAAGTTATTAGACTAATTAGAAATACTAGATGTGCCGGGCTCGGTGGCTCAGTCTGTAATCCCGTGCTTTGGGAGGCTGAGGTGAATTGATTGCCTGAGCCTGCGGGTTCGAAACCTGCCTGGGCAACTTGGCAAGACCTCATCTCTACAATAAATAAAAAAATCAGCCAGCTGTGGTAACGCATGCCTGTAATTCTGGCTACTCAGCAGGCTGAGGCGGAAGGATCGCCGGAGCCCAGCAGTTGAGGCTGCAGTGGCCAGGAGTGGCCAGTGCACTCCAGTCTGGGCGACAGATTGAGACTCCAACTCAAAAAAAAAAAAAAAAAAAGAAAGAAATACTAGTTGTGCCTTGGACACTGAGGGCAAATCAATAGTTTTCTATCCTGGGGTCAAAGACGCTTCTGCTTCTTCCCTGTAATTCCAAGTTTTGGCCTGGGAAACCTTCTGGCAAGATCTAGCAAAATGGCTCATGACTTGAACATCATGTAGTAAGCCAGAGGTCCACTCTCTACTCCAGATATGAGGACTAAGGGTTCCCAAGAGGGGACCATTCCATTGCTCCACATTGCTCTAGAAACTCCCCTCTTTTCATATGGGACTGTGCATTTCTCATTAGTAGGCAGAGCGGTAAGAGTGGTGGCAAAACATGGGTTTCAGGGTTGACTTGAGGTAGCCTCTAGTCATTTAGGCAAGAAAGCAGAAATGACAAATCTACCCTAGGGACTTCAAAAAGCAATCTAGCATGCACCCTTGCACTGACTTCTTATACTATCTTGCCTGTAAATATAGTGAAAAATAGAAGTTAAATCAATTAGATCTTTCTAACTAACTCCTGTATTGCATTCTGGTTTGTGTTGCCTGCTGAAAATGGAGAGATCTGGACTCAGGCAAGCAGACATATCAAGGCTATCTGAGCCACCTCCAAAGATGTTTAATGGGATAGGTCACTCAGCAAAATGATGCACAAATGTGATGGCTCAAGCTCCTTCAAGATCAGGAGGTCATAGCCACAGACCCAAGCTATAGGTTATTTAAAGCAAAATCTCCAACCTAAAATCTCAGTGTCATCATGTGTGCAACATGACAAATGCATTCTTCACTTGTGTTCGCAGAACTTGACAGGTTGGTTTGCGCCCCTAAAGAGCGGGATTGTAACCATAGTTCTGCTCACTCCGTTTCTCTATTTTCTTCCTCCTCCTCCTCCTCGTGACATGTTGGTAGACAAAGCTGATGAAAGTTTGGAATTTATCTAAGGAAATAACGTACAGCAGGAGGGGAGAAAAGCCAACTATGCGATGACGCAGGGCACATGGAACAGGAACAAGAATGGCTACGGCGAAGGAGCTCGTGCCCTAGAGATCAGCAGCCAGGGTGGATGTCACAGGCAGCAGGAGCCACAGCAGGAAATTTGCTGACTCCATCAACAAATTCAACCCTAACTCCCCACTCCCCACCTTGTGCAAGATAAAAACAAGCAACCAACAAGGGGAATAAATTTTCAACATGTTTAATCAACAACGGGTTAATATCCAGACCAAAGAACTACAAATCAACAACACAACAAAGAGAAAGTTGGGCAGAGGAAATCAATAGTTAAAATTTAAACAGCTAATGCATCCGGGAAAAGAAGCTCAACTTTTAGCTGTTAACAGATAGGCTGATAGAGGCAAGTTCTCTCCTCTAGGTACTAAGCAGGCCCGGCTCTGCTTAGCCTCCAAGATCAGGCACGAAGGGTTGTATGGCCGTAGACTAATAGAGGCAACTTCCAAGAACCAGTACTGCGGGGTGAGCTGTCTTCTCTCTTTTTAAAAAAATTTGATTTTATTTTAAAATTGTGGGGTACAATTCAGGGTTAGGAATACAAATATTCATTGCACAGGTACCCTCCCCTTCCCCAGGCAGATTTTGACGACTGTCAATCCCATCTCCCCACCCCCCCCCCCACAGTTTCTCACTACTGTCAATCCTTTTCCTATAGTATTACGGTAGTTATTCAAGGTCCACTTATGAGTGATACTCAGTTCTTTGTTTCTGTGTAAGATCACTTAGTATTATAGACTCTAATTCCAACCAGGTTGCTGCGAAGTTCATGATTTTGTTCTTCTTTGCACATGTATGTTTATCGTAGCATTGTTCATAATAGCAAGAACATGGAACCAACCATGCTGCCCTTCAAAAGAGGACTGGATAAAAAAAATGTGGTACATATACACAATGGAATATTACAATGGAGATGTTTTCTGAAGCTGCCCAAGTCTGGCTGCAGTCAGGAGGAGCCGCCGTATTCTCCCCTGGGGATGTGCTTCCCTCATGGGCGAGTGTATCTGATGTTATGGGCTTGAATTCGGAAAGACTAGGTGACACAGGCTGGCTGGGGTGCTCGGGTCGACTTCCTTGCCCTGCATCTACCAAGGTCTTGCTGAGGTCAGGATGAGTGGCCCTTCTTCCTTGGAGAAGAGAGGAGGTTGGGGGATCTGTCAAGCTCTCTGTGGAGGGTGGAGGTTAAAGGGGAGGTTGTAGAGGAAATAAAGGGGAAAGAACCCACAAAAAACTTCTCAAATGTGAGAAACTACAAAACTGCCTACAATCTCCATATTTTTTTTTCTTTTACAGAAAGACATTCCGCAGCCTATAAATGGAGGTCTTCTTGTCTTTGTTTTTGCCTCTCAAATTATAGAGCACTCCATCTAACTAATCCTACCCTGCTTTAGAGGGCAACTAAATTTAGACAAGCTGGCAGAATGAACATTTGAGTGGTCTACCCATTTTCCTCTCTTCTGGTTATTTTAAAGGATGGGTAACCCCAGAAATCCTTCCCTTGGGTTTCTTTCTACCATCCACTCTTGATGGCAGAAGCTGCAAGAGACAGGCTGTTGTTCTCTTTGACCCTTAGCCTTGGTGTGAGTTCGGCAGAGGTCTCACATAGCTCTCTGTCCCATGTGGGTTTAGTCTGAACATTTGTCCTCAAATCAGCATTGTTGCTATTTAGTGGCAAAAACAGCTCATGCGTAGCAACAGGAACTGGGCTTTCAGTCTTGACTAGGGTCTCCAGAAATCAGTCCCTGGTCTGGCTAAGAGAGGTAGGCAACAGTGGACCTTGACTTACTCTTTTTTGCAAAGGAGTGACTCTTCGAGGGGGAACCTGCTGGGGGAAAACTTTCCATATTGTCAAACAATGAAGTTCAGATCACAAATAGGCACACATTTTTAAAGAAAAGGAGGTGCCAAGCATATTCAGCACAACCCCCTTCGCTTGACTGGCACTGATGGGTTGTGTGCACAGGTGTAGACATGCCTCATCCCCCTCTCCTGCCAAGATTCTGCTGATGCTTCAAACTCTCACTCAGATGCTACTACCTACTCAATGATCTCAGTTGAAAGTAACTTTTCAATTTCCAAAGTATTTTTTCCTACTCACACGTTCATTTCCATAGACAGAGTGTGATATTAATTAACAGTGGATGTGTCTCATCTCCCTTCCTCAACTACTTAATAGGTTGACTGATCTGATCCCATAGTGCTGGGCACTATACCTGGCATCCACTAAGTACTCAGTGGTATTTGCTGAAAGGATTGAAGAGTGAAAAAAATGAACATCACCAAAGAAATCCATAAAAAACTGAGGAGAAGAGAATATCTATTTTATTTATTTATGTGTTTATTTTTTTAAATGTGGGGTACAAATGAGGGTTAGATACATACATGGTCATCACAGAGGCAAAGTGTGAGTACCCTTATTGATATTATGTGCCCTCCCCCCGCCCCGGCAGCATCCCACTACTGCCAATCCCTTTCTTGCTCAGGATTCAAACCCTATGTCACGAGCAAAAGAGACAGTGGATATGAGCATCATGGCTTAATCCACTCTTTTATAATGATTGAGTAGAAAGGCTGGATTATGAGAACACAGCGTTTGGGTAGTTCAGGATAATGAACTGGGTGAATCAAGAGACTATCATGGCCATGCCTCCTCTAAATGTATTAATGAAGAATGCAGAGAATTAGGGTATTTCATAACTGCCCAAAAATCCTATGTCTTCCTTTTCCTCAGACAGCCAGTAACCCATGTCTCCATTCCTTTTTCCTCCCAGACATCAGTCTGAACATCAGTAAAATCTCACGCTCAGAAACGTTTGAGGAGTCCCTCTGGCCTTCCATGCTACAGAAAACACTCATTTTAAAACTTGGTACAGTGCTGCAGTGTATTTTAAATTCGTATGAAATACCTACTCTCTTAATCTCTCTCTGCCTGAATGTTTCCACATAAGGGGGATATCCTGATTTTTTTTGCTGCTTCTGTTACCCTCTTGGAATTGACATTTTTAAATCCATGGAAAGAAATCTCAGGCTTTCAGGTGGATAATACTCTGCATCCACCAAACGACTGATATTTGGGTTAGCATTTTCTTTCATCTATAGCATTTCAGATGAATTGAGCATCAATACACAAAATGTTTCTAACTCACTTTTGCAAATGATCTGGAAGTCATACCAGAAGCATACGTGATTAGAACTTTAACGAAGCACATTAAAGCACTGCATACATTAAAAGTAGCAACCAAGAGAAAGCATAGACTTGCTTCGGCAGCTACTTTTGCCAAACCTGAGAATGGCTAAGAATCCAATAACATTGCCCTGGGGGTGCCCCATGAGTGAACTTCATGAGAAAGTCTTCTGAATGTTGAATGCAGATGTGCAATTACAGTGCCTAAGCCAGGAGAGAAATTGACCTCCTTGCTCTCCTGGGAAGAGCTACGTGCTGTCGTTTCATCCATGTCCGCTGGGAAATCTGATTTTCAACAGAAAGCACAAATTAGATGTTTTTATGTATTTATTTTCCCCCAATATAAGTCACTAGAGTCGGAGTTGAGTGCAGATAAGGAAGAAATCACAGGGTCAAAGATCATGACTATCTCATGAAGCAGTAACTCAGGGCATATGGATTGCTTCAAACAATGCAGACATAACAAGACCTTGAATTGGTGCCCAAGTTCTTAAGCAAAGCATTTGGGTTCTATGATTACCAACAACATGGCTAATATCTGCCTCTCTCTAGAACCATTACTTCTTTTTATTTTATTTTTTAAATTACGTATTTATTTTTAAGAGATGGGGTCTTGCTATGTTGTCCAGGCCAGTCTTAAACTCCTGGACTCAAGCAATCCTCCTGCATCAGCATCCCAAAGTGCTGAGATTATAGGTGTGAGCCACTGTGCCCAATCTAGAACACTCACTTCTAATTCTTTTCTTTTTCTTTTTTTAGCCACAGAACAGGTTGGTTTATTATTTCAATAGCAAAGAGCTGAAAATGTCTGGTCCCATAGAGGAGCAGAAACTGACCCAGGGCCCTCAGTGCATCTCCACCCCACAGGGGTGCGGGCTGGGCCAGGCAGGGCCGAAGGCAGCAGGAATGGGAGTAAGAGACCGGGCCCACCAAGAAAGGCCCTGCTGGGCACAGGCAGGTGGGCATGAGAGATGATGTAGCGTAAGGACCAGGTAGGCGATGCCCATTCAGGTCTTATTGAGTGTCCAGAGTGGATCCAGAAGGCTGAGGGGGTCACCAGTGGGCCGGGCAGCCCGCAGAGCCTGCCCGTTAGGGGCCTGCAGAAAGTTTTGCTTGCTCATCCGCTGCTTTCCCCGCAAGGAGCTGTCCAAGGAGAAAGCCTCTGGGGTCAAGGACACCAGCAGCTCCAGGGAGGAGAAAGGAGGACCTGAGATGGGGGCTTCAGGCACCGGGTGTTCCTCCTCAGGCTGGGGAGCCTCAGGCAGGGATGAGGGAATGGGGGGTGGGGAGGAAGATGGGATTGGGGTGGACTCCAGGAGGCTGACTGGTGGCTGGCCTGGAGGCTCTGTGGGGCCAGGCAGGCTGGCAGCTGGGGATCCAAGCCCCCAGGGGGCGGGAAACTGAGCTTGGCATGGGTGGCCTGGATTGAGCTGATAGGCACATCACCGCCAAGGACCAGGTCCTGGGAGTCCTGAGGAAGGCGATTCTTCTGGCTGATGCTTGTGCTGGCTGAGGGCTTGCATGGAGGGGGCACACTGTGACGCTGCAAGACCTGTTCCACGTGTCTGACCGCTGCCTCATGGCAGAACCTGAGGGCAGTTTATCTTGCAGCATGTGCTTCCTCTCCTGCCGCAGGCACTGCACCAGCTGAGGCAGCTCCAGGATCCCGTTCCCAGCTTCTACCTCCTGCACAGCTGCATAGAGCGGTGCAAAGGCTCCAGTGCGGCCCACACCGGAACTGTAGTGCACCATGATGGGTGTGTGCAGCGGCCTCTGGTGCAGGTAATGTGCGTGTAACTTCTGGGTGAAGCGCAGCAGGTTGCCAGGGCTGTCATGCAGGCCTAACACAGGCCAAGTGGGGAAGTGGAGGTGCACAAGAGAGCGCGTAAGGCTCTGGTCACGGAACTGCAGACGCGGCACACGTTCCACGTGGGTTTCGGTGGTGCGGACACTGCTCAGTGCCAGGCTCAGGGCACTGTGCACCACAGGCTGGCCCCTCTCCATGGGGAAGTAGCATGCCACCTTTTGCTTCTCCATCTCGGCCTCAGACACCAGCATGACAACGACTGACACTTTCTATTCGTGCACCATGAGCCAGAAACCAGCAGCTGTGCCAGGCAGTGGGGCCTGGGTGGCCACTAAGGGTGGGCAGTATGGCGAGAGTCCCTCCACACAGCTGGCATTGATGTAGTCAACCTTGCCTGAGCGCAGCACCATGTGGTTACTGTCATAGGGCATGACGTCCTGGTGCTGGTTCTTCGGCGAATAGCAGCGGGCAATGGCGATGGAACGGCCTTAGGCATCGTGTTCCTGCGCTTCTTGCAACTCCTGCCAGATGCTGTCCAGAGTTCCCGCATCCCCCAGCTGGCCTCGAAAGGCCTCCAGCTCCTACTGCAACTGCCGTAGCCTCTCAGGATGCTCATAAGGGTCCCGCTCAATTAGCCACAGGGCCTACGGCCGACGGCCCTCAGCTGCATCCACCCTGGTAGGCTGCAGCAGGGGCTGCCCACCCCCAGGAGGCTGAGTGTCACCATGCTGGCTCTCTGGACTAGAGGAAAGCAGGTCTGCACCACAGCCCCTCGGCACAGGCACGGGGGTGGTTTTGTTGCTAGGGGCCGAGGGGATACTGGGCCAGGCCCTGGCGATGGGGCAGGTGAAGGCACCAGGTGGGGACTGGGGGAAAGCTGGCCAGTGGGTGGGGGGCCTCGAATGGAGAGAGGGGTTGGCTAGGGGCCCAGGGGCCTGGGAGAAAGGGTGAGACCGTATACCGGCGGGGGGCAGGGATGGGAAGGCTGAGGGGGCTCAGGGTTAGGGAAAGGCAGAACCCCTGAGTGGGGAGGCAGAGGATCTTGAGAGGGACCTGGGTAGAGCTGGGTGTGCAGGGGAGCTGGTGGCTGCCCCAGAACACCAGGCTGAGGAGCAAAGGGGCAGGAGGGCTGCGGAGGTAGGAGTCCTGGGGCCTGTGGCGGGAAGAGGTGTGGATGCTGGAGTGGAAGGGGCTGCTGTGGGGGCTGAGGCCCAAAAACTGCTCGTGAAGAATGAGGCTGGGGCTGGGGCCCAATCCTTGGGACTGGAAAACCTGTGGGAAGCCCAGGAGAGAACTGGTGCTGGGCTGAGGGGGCTGGGAGGGGCTGCTTGGCCCCTACAGGGCAGGTGTAGGGTGTGGGCAGTGGCTGTGGCAGTAGCATTGGGAAGCAGGTCTGTGGGGGAGGAGCAGAGCTGGGGTTCGGGAGGGGCCATGTGGCTGGAGATGGGGGCCTGAACACTAACTACGGTGGTGGTGGCTGGCCGAACTGCCATGGCCAACTCAGGGCCTGAGCATTGAGGAGGTGGGACTGAGGGCAGTCCTGCGACTGGTGGTGGCAGCCCTACCCCAGCATAGGGACTGCTCACTACGCCATGCTGGGGCGAGGGTCGGGGCACAAGGCCCAGCTCTGGCGTGTAGGCAGGGGCTGGGTAGAGGGCAGGTCCAGGTGCCATGGACATTGCCAGGGACCCTGGGGCCCTGGGCTGCATCAGGTGGGTGGGGCCTAAGACATAGTGGGGTCCTGGGCCTGTGGAACCAGGGAAGGGGCCAGGAGGAAAGTGGAGTGGGGCAGCAGTTCCCAGCAAGGTGTCAGGTGGCCGTGGGCCTGCCACCATGTCAGGAGGCAGGCTGCACAGCTCCTCCAGCATGTCTCCTGCCTCCATTGCTTCACACTCCGCCCTGCGGGGCAGCAGTGGCTTTGGGGCTGTGGGCCGTGGTGGTGGCTCCTTCTTCAGCTCCCTGTCCAGGAGCTGCTGGTGGGCAGCCTCATGGGCCTGGCAGGTGGGCTGTGCCCATTCCAGCAGAGCAGCCACCTTGCTCTCCAGGTCCACGTAGAAGTCCTTGCCTTCCTGAGACTTCTTCATCAGGTCCTCATAGGCTTCCTATGAGGCCACCAGGGTCTGTGGCGTGGAGTTCCACTTTTGGTCCAAGTCACTGAGCACCTGCCGCACGGCTGCGTGCTGCACATTGGCCTCTGTCAGCGCTCAGAGGATGTTGTCCTGGGCAGCCAGGTTCTGCTCCAGGTATACCCTCAGCTGGTCGTACTTCTTCAGCTGCTCCTCCAACAGCTTCTTCATCTCTGAGTGGTCAGTATTAACCAGCGAGGCAGTGATGTCATCCTTCTGGATAAGCTCACATAGCTGCTGCTCCAGGGACACTCGTTGGTCCCGCATCTCCTGCACCTTGGCCAGGATGCGCTTCAGGTTCTGCAGTACAGTCTTGTCTTCTGGAGTGAGAACCGGCATGGTCAGGGCTGCCTGGACATGGTCGAGTGGCCCGCTCAGCAAGCGTAGGTTGCCAACGTGCAGATTCATGACACGGTGCAGTTCACTGTTGGTGAGGAGGCCTTCTCGTGGACTTCCAAGTACTTGGTCCATTCTCGCCTCACCTCTGCCAGCTCAGCCTTGGAGACAGTCAAGCTGGCCCCCGCCTGGCCCACTGCCTCCTGGAACTTCTGTTCTAGCAGCTCGTCCTCCTCCAGCAGGTGCCTGATATCCTTCAGGGAGGCCTCCACATCTGTAAACATGCCCAACAGCACTTGCATGGACTGGTTAGGGTTCCTGACAGTGTCAGGTCGGACACTGAAAGCTACACACTTCTCCTTGAGCTGGGGTGGGATGTGGCTGTATGCATCAGGGTTGTCTACTGTCTCGGGATCCAGCTGCATTGAATCCATGAACTGGTCCAGGACTTCATTCTTGTCCTCAATCTTGGCCTTCATCTCCGGAAGCAGCTTGGCTTTCTCCTCACGGTACAGCAATGAGGCTTCACGGGCAACCATAGGGACCAGTTTGGCAAAGATGTCAGGGCCTGTAACAGCTGTTTCTGTGGGGTTCACTGGCAAGGGCTTCCCAAGGGTATTCCTTTTACAGGCTGAAGGGTGTCCAGTGTGGGGACAGCCTCATGGTAGATGAAGTCGTTGTCCTTCTTGGCAGAATTGTACTTTCCCCCAATGGCATCCATAGTAAAGCGAAGGGCATCTTGCAGGGTCAGGCTGGCCCTTGGCCAACTTGATGGCTTCATTGAGCTTGTCCAGGGCACTCTGGAAATATGCAGCCTGCTCCCTGAACTTCTGCTGTTCTTTGGCCTGTTTTCCCATGTGCAGAGGAGCCACAGCCGCAAAATAGTAGATCTTCATCTGCACGAGCTTCTTCCAGTCCTTCTGGATCCGGCCCAGCAGCGAGGCTGTGTCGGGGTTCTCCAAGGCCCGGCATGACTCTTTGTAGTAATCTACCACCTGTGCACTGATGCGGGCCACCAGACAGCTCTTCCTGTTGTTCAACATCAACTTCTCCAGGAGGCACTCCTGAGCCTGGCCCAGCTTGAGGTTGACATTGAGAGGATCTGGCGGCTCATGTCGACGCTGTAGGCTTGAGGGAAGTGCTCACCGAGGTAGGCGAAGGCACCTGCTGCACACTAGAAGTGGGTACGGGAGACCTTCATGCCCTCCTTAGACACCTGCTTGTCCATGGCCCCAGCATGGAGTGCAGTGCCCCAAGGTTGTAGAGAATACAGGCCTGCTCGTACTTGATGTCCTCTTGGGCCACAGACTTGCCTGAAAAGATCTTGGTTCAGGTGACAGGGACAGCAGCCTCCTGAGCCCATGGGGACCCGACTCTGCAGGCAGTGGAGTTGGCCGAGGTACTTGCGGAGGACACTTCAGCCCTCAAAGTCCCGTGGGACACGGACAGCATTCTGTCTGAGCAACTCCAGCTTCTTCAGTTCCTCATTGTAGGCTTCTGTGTTCTCTCCATAATTCTTCAGGACAAACTTCTTCACAGCTGACTGGGAGTGGAAGTCACTGGCCTCCTTCAAGTCTAGCCAGATCATGGGCATGCGGGGCACGGGCTCCATGGTGGCTGGTGCCAGCCAGCCACCCGGCTACTCCCCTAGTTGCTCCAGCTGCTGGCTAAGCCGCGCACACAGCCTCTAATTCTTTTTTTAACTTTAAAGAATTTTAATCTCTCTATTGGGAATATACCCGGAGGAACCTAAGTCACTTTACCATAAAGATACCCATACACGCATGGTTGCTGCAGCTCTGTTCACAACAGCAAAAACATGGAAGCAGCCATACTGCCCATTGAAGTCGGACTGGATTAAAAAATGTGGTACACATACACAATGGAATATTATGTAGACATAAAGAAAGACAAACATAAGAACTTTGCAGCAAATTGGATAGATTTAGGTTCATCATACTCAGTGATGTATCACAGAAACACAGAGTACCACATGTTCTCACTCATAAGAGGACCTTGAACAATTATCATGATATTATAAGAAAGGGATCAGCAATAGCAGGAAACTGCTATGGTGGGGGGGTGGGATTGGTAGGTGAGGGTAACTGCCAGGGGAGGGAGGGAGGGGCACACCTCATCAACTAGGGTACCTGCATAATGAACATCTGTATGCCTAACCCTGAATTGTATCCACATCTTTAAACTAAAAAAATTTTAATAAAAGAATTTTAAACCTACATAAAACATGTAAATGTGTACAAGAACAACATACTCTTCACCTAGATTCACTAATTTTTCACATTTCGCCACATTTTACACATGTCCTTTCTACAAACATACACGCATGCGCACACACACACACACAAAGAGCTAAAGAGTTTTCTTACATCATTTGTAAGTTGCAGACACCATGACCCTTCACCAGGAGATATTTTAGCATGCATCTCCTAAAAGCAGAGACATTCTCTTCAATAACCATGATACTGTTGTCCAATTTGGGAAATTTAACATTAATGACTATTTAATATACATTTCATCTTCCAATTTTGTCAACTGTTCCAATAATGTCCTTTAGAAGTGCTACTCAAAGTGTGCCCATAGGCTAGAACTAGTACACTAAAATCATGATATCAACCTGTGATGAGATAAGGACCTCCCTCCAGAATGCAAATTGGCACACAGCTTCCTTCACCAACAGTGTCTTGCGAGGGATAAAAATGTGGACTGAAACAAATGATGTGCACAGTGATGTAACTGATTCACATTTTGGTGCAAGAGCTTTTTGTGGACCTGAGGCAGACTGTCATAAGCCAACTTCTTTGCATGGTAATACTTAATAATAATAAAGAAAATTGACTTTGGCAACCCAGAATCGAGTTGTCCTGATTCTTTAATCTTCTTTAATCTGAAACAGCTTCTGAGCCTGCCTTTGTCTTTCATGGTACTAATATTTTGCAAGAAATCAGGCCAAACTAAACCTTCAATTAGGATCTGTTTGATGGTTTCCTCATGCTTAGATTCAGATTATGTATTTGTTGGCAGAAACACTGTAAATATGGTTTCCTTCTTAGTGTATCTAGAGGCTCCCAGGGTCAATGTGTCTCATAATGGGTGGTGATAATTTCATCTCTTGATTAGGATGGAATTTGCCAGATTGCACTGGAATTTCTTTTAGTCATTAATGAGTAAACTGTGAAGAAACAGCTTGAAGCTATGCAAATTTCCTGTTCCCCAATATCTTTTGACCTCATGGCTTTAGCATCATCAGTTACTCTTATCTGATTCAATTATTAGTTTGAAGTTTTCAAACTAATTATTTTTATAACTCCTCTGTTCCTTTTATATTTATTAACATCATGGGAGACTCATGGATTTTCTTTTCTCAATTGTTATTCATAATTGTCATTATTCATTGAAGATTTTTTAAAAGCTTGAAATATATATTTTTAAAATGATAAGAAAATGTATAAACTTCATTTATTTTTTATTTTTTATTTTTTTCATAATCAATATTTTTTATTATGGTTTTGTGGGGTACAGTTAAGGGTTAGGTATACAATTATGTTTCATTCAGGCACCCTGTTGATAAGAGGTGTTTCCCCATTCCCAGACAGATATTTGTTACTGTTAATCCCATCTCCCTTCCCCCCCCATAGTTTCCCAGTACTGTCAGTCATTTTCTTATAGTATTACATTGGATGTTCAAGGTCCATTATGTGAGTGAGAACATGTGATACTCGGATCTTTGTTTCTGTGAGAGGTCACTCAGTATTATAGACTCTAGTTCCATCTAGGTTGCTGCGAAATTCATGATTTTGTTCTTTTTTATGGCTGCATAGTATTCCATCGTGTATATGTACCACAATTTTTAATCCAGTCCTCTTTTGATGGGCAGCATGGTTGTTTCCAGGTTCTTGCTATTGTGAACAACACTGCGATAAACATACATGTGCAGGTATCTTTTTAAAAGAGTGATTTGAGTTCTTCAGGATATATTCCCAGTAGGGGGATTGTGGAGTCATATGGGAGGTTGATATTTAGAGCTTTCAGGAATCGCCACACTGCTTTCCCAGAGGTTGCACTAGTTTACACTCCCACCAACAGTGTAGAAGTGTTCCCTTTTCACCACACCCTCTCCAGCAGCTGTTATTTTTTGAGTTGTTGATAATTGCCATTCTGACAATTATTAGGTGGTATCTCAGTGTGGTTTTGATTTGCATCTCCCTGATGATTAGTGAGGTTGAACATTTCTTCATGTTTCTGTTGGCTGCTCGGATGTCTTCTTTTGTGAAGTGTCTATTCATATCTTTTGCCCATTTTATAATGGGGCTGTATG
>NW_007245710.1:38926-72318 GCF_000164805.1 Carlito syrichta
TTTAATAAGGTCTCACTTGTCTATCTTCTCTCTTATGACCTGTGGGTTTCGGGTTTTGTTCAGGAATTGGATGTAAACTTCCTTTATTAAAGATAAGAATATTTTAAACTTTGGCAATCTTGGTTACTAAAATAATACTTAGCATATGTCAGGTATGATGCCACCACTGAGCACACCATGTTTACCTGGAAAGAAAGGTGAAATCCCCCCAAACAGATGCTGGAATTGAGTTTTGCTGGACATGGCTTCAACACTGTCACAGAAGACCATTCTGCTGTGGCTAGAAACATGGATCAACCTGCATGTGCCACAGGGCCACAGTCCACCAGGATTAGGTTGCTTTGCCCTTAAATGCCAGTTTGATGTTTGATTGTATTGGCAAAATAGGCATGGCTTTTGGGGCTAAGATGAACTGAACCTCTCAACAAATCGCAACCCATGATTTGTTCATGCCGCAAAGCCAATACTGCAAACCACTGAAAACTTAACTCTCTTTGATGTTACTGAGGGAGGTGTTTACTGAAGTACTTCCTGAGGCGAAGGGAGTTGCCATGGGGTTGAGAACCCAGGCAGAAACTCTGAAGGAAGGAGCTGGGAACTGCCCGAGTTGTAAAAAATGCTGTTCAAAGTGACCCAAAGAGAGCCTTGGGGACGGCAGTGGAACGAAGTGAAACAGATCCTAAGAGAAGGCATCAGGACCACAGAACAGAAAGGAGAAAAATGGGACGTGACAAGTGAGAAAAATGGAGAAAGGTAGAAGTGGAACTTGGTTTTATATTAATGATATTCAAAATTATTTTCTGCAAGACATTTCTGAGAATGTACATAGATAAGAGAAAGCAATCTGAAAAAAGCGGTGGAGCTGACTCCAAATCAGACTGATGGTAATCTTTGTTCAAGCACTGTTGTTGACATCACATCCCTAGATCAAAACATCGAGCCATAGCTCAATAGCTCTTGTATGTACTGAGAGGATAGTACAACAACTGACTGTCACAAAGAGTCTAAAATTGATGCTATTAAGAATCTCAAGGCCAGGCGTGGTGGTTCACACCTTTAATCCTCACTTTGGGAAGCCAAGGTATGAGAATCACTTGAGCCCAGGAATTTATTTGAAATGCTGGGCTTTATCTCCTGCTCCTAACTGTGATGGAAGCAAAACTCACAAAGTGACATTTGCAAATAAAGAATTGGTTTTCCAAACCAGATTCCATCCTACTTACATTTACTTAAATTGCGTGAGATAGTCATTTGATAAGTTTTTTTTTAACCTAACAAACAATTAAAAGAAAACTGGAAGGAAATATTCCTCTTCAAATTTGGAGACATTTATTTTTTCTTTAGAGTATCTGATAAACCTTACATTTTAGAAATACTATAAAAATGCAAAACAGCTGGGCGTGATGGCTCACGCCTGTAATCCCAGAACTTTGGGAGGCCAAAGTGAGAGGATTGCCTGAACCCAGAGTTTCAAGATGAGCCTGGGTAACTTGGTGAGACCTCATCTCTACAATAAAATTAAAAAATTAGCTGCGTGTGGTGGTGCGTGCCTGTATTTGCAGCTACTTGGAAGGCTGAGGCAGAAGGATCACCTGGACCCATCAGGTCAAGACTGTGGTAGCCGTGAGCATGCTACCACACTCCAGCCTGGACAACAGAGTGAGACTCTGACTCATTTAAAAAAAAAAAAGTAAAAGCAGTCATTAGTTTAAGTGAATCCATGTTAAAGTTAAGATCTAAAAAGGCATCTTTCCAAGTATTATTTAAAAAATTATACTATTTCAATCTTGACACGTTCTCATTTCTTATTTGAAGAAAGTTGAAAGATCACTGAACCTGTTTTAAAAATTACTTAGCATTAAATTTACAGATGAGGGAATTCTTAATATGTGGGCAAACAAAAGATTATGGTAAGAAAAGCTTTTGTTTATTTATTTATTTTGAGTTAGGGAGTCTCACTGTGTTACCCAGGCTAGAGTGCAGTGGGATAAGCACAACTGACCACAGCCTCAACTGGAGTCTCACTCTTTCACCCAGACTGGAGTGCAGTGGCCACCCCCGGCCACCGCAGCCTCGACCTGCTGGGCTCCAGCTATCCTTCCGCCTCAGCCTTCCAAGCAGCCGGAATTACAGGCATGCGCTACCACGCCCGACTGATTTTTTTATTTATTGTAGAGATGAGGGCTCGCCAGTTTGCCCAGGCGGGTCTTGAACCCACGGGCTCAGGCAGTCCACTCACCTCAGCCTCCCAAAGGCGCGGGATTACAGGTTGAGCCATCGAGCCCAGCAATTTTTAAATTTTTTTTTGGAGACAAAGTCATGCTATGTTCTCTAGGTTGGTCTCAAGCAATCTTTCTGCCTTGGCCTCCCAAAGTCCTGGGATTACAGGTGTGAGCCACCACACCCCACCTGGCAAGAAAAGCTTTCTTATCTTGAAATTGAAAGGGTCATAGGCGTCATCTAGCCCAAGGCACCCAGACTCTCTTGGTGTAGTTATGGAGAGTTAAGTATCTTGCCAGAGATTCAACAGCCAGTACTCAGAACATGGCATTCCTACCTCTACCAGACCAAGTTTCAAATTTACCAAATAACACTGTCAAAAATTTTGAGTACGATTATCTGAGAGTGCCAAGATGAAGTCAAGATCAAAGATTTATTTTGCACATGTACCAGCCAGAGGCTGGGTGACCTTCTCACCAAAGAGTGAGTGTCATCCTAAGGATGTGTGTGCCTTCCCATGCTCAGAATAGGATGAAATACTTGATTGACCTTTGGATGAGGGTGCCAGCTGATCACAATGTGAATGGGTCCTGGAAGGCATTGGCTCAACACAGCATAGATATTGCTTAAAGCAGCATAGTGAACATTGATCGAGTTCACTTCCAGGATTTGATCTCTGCAGCTAGAAAGGGCGACAGAATTCATACTCTGTGTTAGCAGCAGGCTTCTTACAAGCTCAAAAGGCTTTGCTTCTGGGAGAGGTTTACATACAAAATCTTTCTGAATACTTTAAAGAAGCACATTTCTCATCTTAGCATACTTGGAAAAAAGCAACACATTCATAGAAGTTTGTTTTAAATTGGCAAAGGCCATTGTGCCCATCTACTGGCATTTTTAGAAGCAGTCGAGTCAAATCAAGATGATATGTAGGAAGACATAGGCTATCATTTCTTGAGCACATACTATATGCCAGGCACTCTACAAAACAATCTACATAACAAGGCATTGAGTAGGTCTAATTACTCACATGTTGTAGGTAAGGTCACAGGCTCAGATGGGTCACCCAGATGTCACACACTGAAATAACTCAGGTCTGTCTAATTCTCGATCACCACGTGATACAGCCTCTCGACCACCATCAGTTGCTTTCTTCCTACCATCTTGACATGATTATGGTGATAGAACTTAAGGAGGAAATATCTGAAGCTCAAAGATTACCCAAGAATTTGTAAAAAGTTTCAAATACGAACAAATGAGAAATCAGAGACAAGTGGCTCATTTTGACTTGAAATTATAGGAGAGAACACAGTAGGAGGACAAAGACTTTTTCTATGGGGTTTGAAGAATGTTCATTTGGCAGACTCCAGACATATGGAACCGTTCAAGAAGGAAACATCATCTTGGGATGTAATGAAAGGATTGGTTTTTCTTCACTGGGTTCTAAAAGTATATTTTCGTTAATGTTCTTTGAATGATTCGTTAAATTTTTTTATATGGAAATTCACTTTGATGGTTAACTAAAAATGTAATATAAGCTATTAAACAGAGCCCCCAAATGGCAACCTTAACAAATACCATTTTGACAAATTCTCAACCACTGAGGAACTTAGAAGCTTAGAGGGGAGACTGGTGATACTCTTTGGACACAGTGCTTTGTGCAATGTGTCCATTCTTGTGACGTGTAGGTGGGCACTGACCCACTGCAATTACTGTTTATCTTAGACATCTCTTGTATAAACGGAACATCTATGCTACAGCTCAACTATCTGGATTAAGAAATCAGACACTCAGTGATTTCAGACAATAGGCACCTAGACATCACCATTTAAAAAGGCATGAAAGCAACAGAAAAGTTTCAAGAGATAATAATAAGAAAAACCTCCCATCAAAGGCACAATATTAGGACCCTTTGGTATCCAGTTACTCTGAATTATTATGAGCAGTCCCAGAATTTCATGTGAATTTTACATACATGAATATAAAATGGAAAAAAATATTGAGATAGATATTGGATGTATCTTGTGTCTGAAAAGAAACTTCTAAATTCTAATAGAACACAAGCCAAGATCTGGAGTTCTCTAATTAAACCACTTTTCATTAAGATTCACATTTCCATTTTTGGAGATGCTATTGGTTGTAGTCTCGGCTGTGTGATAGAAAATAATTCAAAGTTTTGGCATCCCTCAGTGGAAAGTAATAGAGCAGATATCTTATTGAACATGCCAGAATCTCACACTATCGAATATGCAACAACCCTCAGGTTGCTCTCCATCTTAGCCACTGATCCTGAGTCAAGGCTGTGAATGTAGATGCCTGGAGGGCTATTTTCTAGAGCCAAGCAACGGGCAACAATGCCTAATCCAATTCTTGGCTCTGTGAGAGGCATCATTCAAAGAAAACCAAAACAAAAATTACACAGTAACCAGAAAAAAGTATAACTGATTTGAAACTGGATTAACATATATTCAGACCAATACCCTTTCATTTGAGGTCCAGACACAGAAAGCAAATCCCACTTTTCTGGATCAACACTGCCATTTCTCTTAAGGAAACGGGTCCATGGCTAAACCGGGGCTAACTATGGACTTGGGAATGATCCAATGATCTGCTCTCTGCTTAGTCTAACAAACCTCCTCAGATCTGTTTTTGGAAATAGGCAGAGTGAAAGTAGCATTTTAATTCTGAATACACGATGTCCAGAATATCATTCTTTGGCCTCTCTTTTTAGCAACTCATCTCTTGGTTCTTTTTCATCACCTTTCTACAGCAGACGGGGAGGTAAGAAAACAAAGTGGAAAGCAGCAAGATATGACGATTTTCCCATGGCTTGTAGTTACCAGTGTTAACCGTGTTCTTAATTTGGATCTTTTTTTCTCCCTAAAATTTATAATAGCCCTAGACTTAAGCTCATCCATGATTTTTTTTTTTAAACATGAGCCTCTGATACACAGTGATTCTTCTGGGGAGAGCTGAGAGAGTTCTGTGCTATCGGTAACTTCCCCTCACTTTGATTAAAGCGACTAAAATCTCTACTTTTGATCCCACTATTCATGTAAAGAACATCGCCTGTTGTTGATAGAAGATTGTTCCAAAAGAATAATTCATAGAAAACTGTCCTAACAGATTCTATATTGTTATTCAAGAAATGCAACGAAAGTGAGGAACAGCTGGTATCACCTTTGTGGAGTGTTACTTCCATGACAGTCCTACTCTTGGGTCCAGGAGTCTTCCAACCTAGAGATGACAAACTGCCTTCATTAGTGCCTCCCAGTGAGGCTCTCCTGCTGGTGTTGAAGTTCGGGAGCTGGATCTGTTCACGTGTGTTAGGTCACACTCCTAGCAGGGCCTCCAGAATATTAGGTTAGACCTACTGGTGGTGTGAGTGTCTGGTGTGGGATCTGGTGCTGCAAGAAAGTTGCAAAGAACTTTGCACAGAAGCTACATTAGGAAATATAGTCTATTTAGAACTAAATTAGAGAGATAGAGACAGAGAGACAGAGAGAGAGAGACAGAGAGACAGAGAGAGAAAGACAGGAGATTCACCTCCCCAAGGTGGTAGAGGCGGCCAAAGCTAGTAAACACGGCCTGGCCATAGCTCAAAGAGCGCATGGCCACACCGTAGCTTAGCAAGGCAATGGCAGCAGCTGTTCGTGGTTGAGTCTTTTTAATCCTTCCCTTTGATGTAGGAAAGTCATTAAGGCAATCGGGTGGTGGTCTGCTCCACTTCATCACAAAGGGGTAGGTAAGCTAATGTACTGATGTTAGGTGGTAGACTGCAGACAGATGGGTGGGTTAGTCACATGATTGTCACCATGGTAGTGGGGTCTTTCAGTGGACAGGAAGGACTGATTAGATTAACTGTGGGGTTATGAGTGAAGGCAAATACGTGGAATAGAAAAGCTAATTAGTGACAAGCTGGCGAGGGGGTTGTAAAGCAACTATCAATAGCTACTTCTGAGAAACTGGTTCTGTCCTTGGCTAGTGATTAGAGGGTAAGTTAAGTGGACTGCTAGAAAAACATGAGATTTAGGCAATACTAAAATGTCTGCTCATTGGGTATATTAAATCCATGATATGTCCTTTCAACGTGTGTGGTTGTTGAGTAGAGCATGAGGCTGGGGATCAGCAACTCTGTCTTGACAGTTAAAACAAATAATCCTCTCCAAATTTACTGAGAAAACAAGGAGGAACGTGGGCTAAAACATTCAGACTGTCCTTACACCATAGGGTCAAAAATCTCACCCATCCCAAGAAAGAATAAAGAAAGGAAAACAAAGAGGGCAAAGGAGATTCGTAAGAATGTGTTACCTTCAAGGTCTGAATGGCTTCTTGAAATGTCAAGCCCTTTATTGTTATTTCATTTAATCCTAGGATTTCATCTCCCAGTGATCAAATGTAAGACTAACATTCACCCTGAACATCCTGGACTCTTACTGCACAGTCAGTCCTATAACAGGATGCCATGTGGTCACTGCTTTACTACTGTAAAATGACTTTGATCCAATCCAATTTCATTAGCTTAGCTGCCAGGAATGTCACAAAATGGGACAATCCATGACAATGCATATTCTTTATTAGTAATTCTATGTTTCAGTCTTCAATTAACACAACTAGGGGATGCATGAAAATCTTTTTTAGTCATTGCCAAGTTTGACAACAGATGTTTTATGTTTAGAAATCAATCTACAAAAACAGTTCCCAGGCATTCCTCATAGTCATTGCTGATAAGCTTAAGCCCACTGGCAATGAAGCGTGAACACACTCAGGCTGAGAAACCACTCCTGTATTTGCAGAAAGATAAGCTCCCCGAGCCCAGAGAATCACCCCAGTGTATGGAAAAGGGTTTGAATGATAAAGACAAAAAACTTGATGAGATATTTGAGAAATAGCAGTCCCACCTCCAGAAATTACCTAGATGCCTAATCTTATGGACGTGGTTCCAGGTTCTGTCATGAAGCTGGCAAGTTATTGTAGGCTTCTGTCTCAGAGGTGACAGCAGGGTCTTGTCAAATTGTAAGGCATGTGCCTGTACAGGCTTGCTCACCTCCCACAGCCCCCCTCCAGCTAGCCTATCATATTCAGCCCTAAGAAGGAATAGTCAGATCATTTTTCAAGCTGTTAATAGTGTCTGCTGGGAATATGAAAGAACTTGGAATCTTGTTGACTTCTCAGAGCTCGTTTCTGGTTTGCATTCTTGTGACATGAACTGTTTTTTGGAATAATCATTCATCAAAAACACTATAAAGATGCCCCAATGGGAAAAACAGATGAACTTTGCACAGCAATGTTGTTTGAAATAGAGATGTCATTCACCTATAGCAATGTGCAAAACAGCGTAAGAGCACAGATGTCCACCTCTCATAGACAGTCAATCCCAGGAGCACAGTGTATGTATGATGAAAGGAATCCTGTAGATGACTGTTCTGTTCTGCGGGAGAAAGCTGTGAAGATCTACTTTTTCCCCATGCTATGGATCCTGCACAAATGCATCTCATAGAGGTAATTTTGTGGTTAAAAGGGCACCAAAACATTCATGCCTGAGAAGATGTGTAGTCAATTTTGACCTATCAAGACAAAAAGTAAGAGCCAGGGCCATAATCAGAATATGGATTAGAAACGGTTACAAAGAATGCAGATTCCAGATGGCAGTCTACCCTTTCTGTAGCTTTTAAAAATTGCCCCAAAGGCAGTAAATCACATTTTTTAAAACTTTTTCATTTATCCCATATTGGGCATTTGACCTTCAGCACAAATCACAAAGGAACTCTGATATGATTAAGTCTTCAGATAGACTAATCTAGAAGCTCAATTTTAGTGAATGGAATTTATTATTAATTGACTTTAGTGCTTTTAATTAAGATGAGTAGAGGATGGGTACTCTTCTAAACATTTTTTTAATCATCTCAAATTCTTTCCACTGTGTCATTGGACTGTATGTGAGGCTTAACCTCCTTTGGTGTCTTTACAATTAGGGGAACTGATACCTACCTTACCATTTTACCTCTGTGTTTCTGTATATTCAAAATCTAATCATTAGGGAAGAAATCATAACAAGATACATTAGTCCCTGATTAGGAACACATTATAATATTTTTATTAAGCCGGGCTTGGTGGCTCAGCCTGTAATCCCGCGCCTTTGGGAGGCTGAGGTGAGTGGATTGACTGAGCCCGCGGGTTCGAGACCCGCCTGGGCAGCGAGACCTCATCTCTACAATAAATCAAAAAATCAGCCGGGCGTGGTAGCTCATGCTTGTAATTCCGGCTACTCAGAAGGCTGAGGCGGAAGGATCACCAGAGCCCAGCAGGTCGAGGCTGTGGTGGCCGGGAGCGGCCACTGCACTCCAGTCTGGGCGACAGAGTGAGACTCCAACTCAAAAATAATAATAATAATAATAATATTTTTTATTGCCCTTAATTTAGAGGGAGTCACATATTACTATAATCTTTTTTGCTCCTTAATCCTTTTTATGGGGGACCCATACACTTGTTAGAAAATCACTGATGGAAGATCACTCAGTTCTGCACGTGAAGAAACATCCCTTGAGAGAGGGGTTACTTTGATTCTTTTAAACCTATTGTAATGATTGGCTACAATTGCAGAAATATGCATGAAACAGCTTTACTAGAAATGACATTCAATCCTAGGGCACCATTTTTGAGCAGGCAAAGCTGAACTTGATACTACCATGCCCATTTCTCATCTTTCCAACTTTCTCTTTCATTCCTAGAGAGTGTCAACTGAGTCACAGAAGACACCAAACAGCACCTACCTAGGAAGTGATTGTTTCATTTGGAGCTCATCAGAATATCTGCTACGAGGATTCTTGGAATGAACGTGTTAACCCTAGAGGAATGTAACTCTCCCATGAGAGAATGTTGGTTATATTGGGAGAGACCTTTTGAGGCTAGAAACTCATCCATCACCACTCAGAAAATACCAAAAGACAAAGCAGATATGGTAAGACCAACCTTGACCATCACAGTTGGATATCATAGTGTCAGAGATTTCTGTGACTCTTCCAAATGTCCCTAGAATTCACCCATGTAATACCATGATCCCATGAAAATGTCACCAATTTTGAACTGTTATATATTGAATTCCCTTTCTGTGCAATACTGAGACTAGGATGTTTGCACTGACAACCGCCACCAGAATTTCTTGGCCTTAAAATAATAATTCCACTGGGGGCAGCAAGGATGAATAATGATGCAGCTAAGTTCTTGACCTGGGCCTCACAGGACTCCAATATTGTCACAGAAGCCTTGAACTTGCCACTTAGGATCACTTGACCAGCTCTTTCTTTAAGTAGATAAAATGACTAGGGCATTTTTGTTGTTGTTCTCTGATCATTTATCTTAATGAATTTATTGGTTTCTCAACTGCAAGGTCATCTTAGACGTATTTTTTAAAACCTTAAAATCAACCTCAACAAATATTCGTTTAAAATTCAAGTTCTACGATCAAACCAAACCTTACCTGTGCTAAGCAGTCACTCGACTGGAAGTCAGTCTTCCCAGCTTTTGAGAAGCAGCATTCATTGCCTGTGGTCAGAGGAGCATCTGTCTTTGGGAGTCTGTGCTCTGTCCCTCTGTCTACCTCTGACCTCCCTAGATGGTATCCAGCCACCTCCTTAAGAGAATCTAGGCCATTTTCTAGCTGAATGCCTTGCCCATTTCCAAGTTCAGTGTCGGGGCCATTCTCTGGCTCAGGAGTAGGGTCACTGGCCACCTCACAGCCAGTGCAGCCCATGGATTCTTCCAGGGCCTTGTTGGCAGAAGGCTTGGGGATAACCTTAAACTTTCTCTTTCTTCTTCCCTTTTTTGCAGTTCAGTCATCCAACTCCAAGTTCAGTGTCTCCCCTGTTATGATTATAAGTAGAAGAGGCTTTGTGCTGAAAGTGACACAGCATGATTCTGGAAGGATCTCCTGAGCCCAGGAGGCTGAGCCTGTGGTGAGTCGGGATCAAACCACTGCACTCCAGCCCAGGCAGCAAAGATAGATCCCAACTCAAAAAAAAAAATATTGCTAACCTTCCATCCATATAGTTCTGATGGAATAATACTACAAGTCCCTGGATGGATAAAATGGATTGGAGGAAACGTAAAATTCTGCTCTTAGGATCAAGTCATCCATGGCATGACCACAGGAGCCTCTGCTTCACTGGGTGGGGAGTGAGGGGTGCAGGCTGGTTTTAAATTGTAACTGACTAAGTTGGTGCTGGCAACTGCTCGCTGCGTTGAATGAGTGTCTGGTTCACTTCTTGGTAATGGTCCTAGCTTGGGCTGTTCATAGCACATATGGAGTGTCCTTTCCAGTCTGAGTATAACATTAAGAGGAGCACTCACAAGATGGAAACACAGACTAGGGGCAGCCAGGGCCAAGGGCTGTGGGTAACTGTCAACCAGGCAGTTGGAGGAATAATGGATGCTCAGCATGGAGAAGACCTGGTTCAGGGCCAGTTTTTTTCATAGATTTGGGGGCTGTCAAATATTTAGAAGCAGGAAATAATACAAAGAAGATCATGTAGGCCAGGCATGGTGGCTCACACCTATAATCCAAGCACCTTGGGAGGCCAAGGCAGGAGGATCACTTGATGCCAAGAGTTTTAGACCAGCCTGGGCAGCAAAGCAAGACCCTGTCTCTACAAAAAAATAGAAAAATCAGCCAGGAGTGGTAGTGTGTGCCTGTAGTCCCAGCAACTCAGGGGGCTGAGGCAGGAGGACTGTTTGAACCAAGAGTTTGAGGCTCTGGTGAGCCATGATCATACCACTGCACTCCATCCTGGAGACTGAGTGAAACCATGTCTCAAAAAAAAAAAAAAAAAAAAGAAAGAAAGAACGAAAAGGGGGAGGGGAGAAGGGAAAAAATGTATGTGAAGCAAGGCACATGATAATGGCTCCAGATCTTAAAGAATCCCAGGGCTTCCAAGCAAGATGGCAATGGAATAGGTCAGACTGTGAGAGGCTCTGCAAAAGTGACTGTCCATAAAGGCTCTCTGTGTGAGTGGGTGTGTGTTGGTGGGTGACTGAAAATTCATCTGAGAAGAGACTTGGGTCTATTCACCCCATGGGTCTCCTCTGGAGGTGACCGCAACCCACTACCACCCTGAGATTGGACACCCAGGCACGGAGAATCATCTGCCATTCTCAGGGTTCTCTTGAGAGGAGGCAGTAGAGAACAGTCACCCCTACCACCTGGCACCCAGCCCACGCCATCACCTGCACTAGCAGACTGGGCACCAGCAGGAGGAACCATGGAGAAGGCAGGTCATGGAAATCTGGAATAAAGTTCCAATGCCAGTGATGAGACGCCCATGGCCACCATCCTCTTAGTCCTGGGACCCGGCAGAGCCTTGCTTTAGCCTGCCCACCTCCACCCAGCCTCCATCTTGGGATCCAGCGGCTATCTTCTTCTCAGACTCAGAGAGACAGATGCCCTTCCTCCATGTTGGAAAAGGCACAGACACGTCAAATCTGAGTTGGAGACTTGACAGCAGCAGCAGCGAGTAGGGTGAGCCCGGATCTGATCCATCCTCTTCCCACAGTAGTCCATGGGGCATCTGACCCACGCTGAGAGCAACCCTGTCAGCCTGTGCTGACCAGAGCCGCTCCCTGAGGCAGAGGCCTGAAAGGAACCTGGAGTCAAAGAAACAGCCACAGAGCATTTTTTTCTTCTTGTTTGTTTTTTTGACTTAATTTTAGCTTTTTTTCTTCTCTCTTTCTTCCTGTTTCTGTACTTGCTTTGTTTTTGTTATTTTAATTTTTTTTTAGATTTTTCTGTTTATGTATGGGCATTTTTGAGGGAGAGTACACCAACGAGGGAGTTATTTGTTTGTATGTTTTTGTCCTTTTTTTTTTCTCTTTGCTTGTCTCTCTGTTTATTCATTAGTTGGCAACCCTGTCTGCTTTCCCTCTTCTACTTTTCTCTCTCCACCTTTTCCTTTTTCCTTTCCTTAACTCATTTTGCTTTTGGGGGCAAACAGACACCCCCACTGCACGGACAGATTGTAAGACAGTGGTAAGTGGGTTCCAGGAGGCCCACACACCTGTCAGTGGATACTGGGATCTGCAGATAGCTTCTGAACCACAGCTCCCCTCTTAATTAAATCTCAAAACTGCAAAAAGGACAGGTCCCTACCCCCAGTCCAGCTTCAGAATTGAGCAAAACCAGAGGATCTACATAAGGAAGGAGACTGAGTAAGCAGAAATAAAAACTACCCCCCATCGATGAAAAGCAGAATTAAAGAAGAGGTTAAAAAAAAAGTGGAAGGAAAACCTACACAAATGAAGAAAAAGCCAAAGGAAAAATATGAATCTCACATAGACCTCTGGAGGTCAGCCACTGAGAATACAGACTTCAGAACTGAAACAATGAAGAGCCCCCAGAATGATCTCAAATCACAACCCAGATATTAAGATATTAATAGAGAGAATAAATAGAAATGAGGAGAGACAAGAGTAAAGAATGGAGTTTATAACTGAAATAACAGCAAATAAGAATATAGTGAGTGAAATAAACAACAAACTGATAAGTATGGAAAGCAGAATTAACCAAGCAGAAGAATCTCAGAGCTTGAGGACCAAAATATGGAACTAACCCAAACTGCTAAAAACATAGAAAAGAAGCTTTATTTATTTATTTATTTATGAGTTGGATTCTCACTCTATTGCGCAGGCTGGAGTGCAATGGCATGCTCACAGCCACCCTAGCATTGACCCACCTCAGCCTTCCAAGTAGCCAGAATTATAGGTGCACACTACCGTGGCTGGCATTTTTTAAAAATTTATTTATTGTAGAGACAAGGTATTGCCAAGTTACCTGGGATGGTCTTGAACCCGCAGGCAAGGCAGTCCTCTCACCTCAGCCTCCCAAAGTGCTGGGATTACAGGCTGAGCCACCGAGCCCAGCCAAAAAGAAGCTTTAAAAGACAGAACAAAACCTCTAATAGACGAGTGATTATTTCAAGAAGCCAAGCTTAAGACTAATTGGAATCCCTGAGAGACAGAGCCCACCCTGGAGCAAACATTCCATGAAATTATCCAAGAAAACTTCCCTCATCTCATCAGTGGTATGACCATTCACACACAAGAGATTCAGAGAACCCCTGCAAGACAACAAATGAGAAGACCAACTCCTAGACACATAGTAATTCACCTACACAAAGTAGGTACACAAGAAAAAAACTCTAAAGGTAGCAAGAGAGAAAGGTCAGACAACCTGCTGGAGAAGACCAATTAGAACAGCAGCAGACTTAACTACAGAAACACTTCAGCCAAGGAAAGACTGGAGTCCAATCTTCAAAGTTTTCAAAGATAAACAATTTCAATCCCTAAGAGTTTATGCTACCTCCTGACCAGCTCTACAAGAAACACTTAAGAAAGTATTAAACAAAGAAGAAAGAAAAAAGAGAACGACAATGCCCTTCACAAGAACACAGGAAAAAGATTGAAAACACACATGAAAAAAACACACACACACACACACACACACACACACATGAATAAACCCCAAAATCAAAAGAAAGACAACAAACAAATAAACAGTAGCAACAACAACAAACTCTATGAGACCTTCATGACAGGGATAAACTCTCACATCTCAATAATTAGCCTAATTTTGAATGGACTGAATGCACCACTGAAAAGACATATAATGGAAGTTTGGATAAAATATCATGAGGCTACAATATATTGTCTCCAAGAGACTCATCTCACTAGAAAGGACACTCATAGACTCAAAGTAAAAGGATGGGAAACAAAATTTCAGGTGAATGGAACACAAAAGAAAGCAAGAGTTACAATCTTAATATCAGACAAAATACTCAAAATATCAGACAAAATACTCAAAAATGTAAAAAGATATGGAAAGTCACTACATAATGATAAAAGGTTCTATCAACAAGGGATATCCATCCTAGACAAATATGCACCCAACATAGGAGCACCAACTTTCATAAAGCAGCTTCTAGGTAAACTAAAAAAAGATATTGACTCTAATACTATCATAGCTGGGGATTTAGACACCCCACTAACAATCGGCAGATCATCAGAAAAAAATCAACAAGGGGATCCAGAACCTCAACGCGATGCTTGACCAAATGGACTTAATACCTACAGAACACTCCACTCAATAACCAAAGAATATAGATTCTACTCATCACTACATGGAACTTACTCTAAGATCAGCCACATCCTCGGCCATAAATCAAGCATAAACAAATTTCACAAGATTGAAATACTTCCATGCACCTTCTCAGACCACAGTGGAATAAAAATAAATATCAACACCAACAAAGTTCCCCCAAACCCACAAATACACGGACACCAAATAGCTTGATGCTAAATAATTGCTGGGTCAACAAGGAAATCCAAACAGGGATTAAAAGGTATGTGGAAACAAGTGAAAATAAAGAAACATCTTACCAAAATCTCTGGGATGCTATAAAATCAGTACTAAGAGGTGAATTCATGTATTTACAAATACATATGAAGAAAATGGAAAGATCACAAGTTAACAGCCTAACAAATAACCCAAGGAAGCAGGAAAAGCAAAACCACCAAAATCCTAACTTCAGCAGAAGGATCCAGATCATCAAAATAAAAGCCCAAATTCAAGACATAGAAGACAAAAAGATAATACCAAAAATCAACAAAACAAAAAACTGGTTCTTTGAAAGGATAAACAAGATTGATGGACCCCTAGCTAGACTGACCAAGAAAAAGAAAAAGCCCAAACAAACAATCAGAAATACAAAATGTGTCACAACTGACCCCAAAGAAATGCAAAAGATTATCAGGGATTACTGTGTACACCTGTATGGAAACAAACTTGAAAACCTAAATGAAAATGGAGGATTTTCTGACATCACACAACATCCCCAGGTTGAAACAAGAAGAAATCAAGTCCCTAAACAGATCAAATAAAAACTCAGGAAATTGACCATGTCATTAAAAAACTACCTACAAAAAAAAGCCTGGATCAGATGGCTTTCCAGCAGAATTCTACAAAACACACAAGGAGGAGCTGATGCCAATCCTACTGAAAGTATTCCAGTCAATCAAGAAAGATGGAGCCCTCCCCAAATAATTTTATGAAGCTAACATCACATTGATACCCAAACCGGGTAAAGATCCAACAAAGAAAGAGAACTATAGGTTAATGCCCTTAATGAACATAGATGCTAAAATTCTCAACAAGATTTTAGCAAACCAGATCCAACAACACATCTCAAAAATCATCCACCATGACCAAGTAGGCTTCATCCCCAGGATGCAGGACTAGCTCAACATCTGCAAGACCATAAATGTAAGTAAATGCATCAACAGATATAAAAACAAAAACCACATCATTATATCATTAGATGCAGAAAAAGCTTTTGATAAAATCCAGCACTCCTTCTTGATAAAAACCTCGAGCATCTAGGCATAGATGGAACAAACCCCAAAATAGTAACAGCCATCCACAAGAAAACCACAGCCAACATACTGCTAAACAGACAGAAATAGGAACTATTTTCCCTGAAAACCGAAACAAGACAAGGATGCCCACTCTCACCCCTCCTGTTTAACATAATATTGGAAGTCCTAGCTAGAGCAGACAAGAGAAGGAAATCGGGTTAAACAAATAGGAAAAGAGGAAGTTAAGTTATCCCTCTTTGCAGACAACATGATTCTATACCTCAAAAACACAAGAGAATCTGTCAGAAACATCCTTGTGCTAATAAAGGACTTTAGATAAGTCTCAGGGTGTAAAATAAATGTCCAAAAGTCAGTTGCATTCCCACACACCAACAATAAACAAACAGAAGCCCAAATAAAAAGCACAATCCCATTCACAATAGCTACAGAAAAATGAAATACCTTGGCATCTTCCTAACCAGAGAAGTCAAAGATCTTTACAATGAAAACTACAAAATACTGCTCAAAGAAATCAAAGATGACACAAACAAATGGAAATATATTCCATGCTCATGGATTGGAAGAATCAACATTGTTAAGATGTCCATCCTACTCAAGACAATCTATAGATTTAATGCAACGCCCATTAAATTACCAACAGCATTCTTCTCAGACCTGGAAATGACAATACAGGAATTCATATGGAAGCATAAAGGACGATGAAGAGCCAAAGCAATCCTCAGGGAAATAAATAAATAAATAAAGTGGTGCTGGGTGCAGTGGCTCAAGTGTGTAATCCTAGCACTTTGGGAGGCCGAGGTGAGGGAATTGCCTGTGCCCACCAGTTTGAGAACAGCCTGGGCAGCTTGGTGAGACCTCATCTCTACAATAAATCAAAAACTAGCCAGGTGTGGTAGCGTGTGCCTGCAGTTCCAGCTACTTGGAAGGCTGAGGCGGAAGGATGGCCGGAGCCCAGCAGGTCGACACTGGGGTGGCTGTTGAGCATGCCACTGCACTCCAGCCTGGGGGATAGAGTGAGACTCCAACTCAAAAAAAGAAAAACAAAAACAAAGTGAGAGGCATCATGCTCCCAGACTTTAAGCTTTATTATAAAGCTACAATAATCAAAACAGCCTGATATTGGTACAAGAGCAGGCATATAGACCAATGGAACAGGATAGAGATTCCAGAAGCAAAACCTCAGCTTCTCAACCAACTCGACAAAGCCTCCAGCGCCAACCACTAGGGAGAGAAGAACTATTCAGTAAACGGTGCTATGGAAATTGGCTGACCACATGCAGAAGATTGAAACGAGACCCCTACCTATCCTCATACACAAAAATCAACTCTAAATGGATCAAAGACCTAAACATAAAACCTCAAACCTAGGAACCTTAGAAAATGCTGGAGGCACCCTTATGGAAATTGGAACTGGCAACCAATTCCTGATCAAAACCTCAAGTGCCCATGCCCTAAGAGATAAGATAGACAAGTGAGACCTCATCAAACTGAAAATCTTCTGCAAAGCCAAAGAAACCATTGAGAGAGTGGATAGACAGCCCACAGACTGGGAAAAAATATCTGCCAACTGTATGTCTGACAAAAGCCTAATATCTAGGATCTACAAGGAACTCAAACGTGCCAAAAAGAAAAAAACAAACAGCTCCATTACAAAGTGGGCAAAAAATATGAATAGACAATCCTCGAAAGAAGATATATGAACAGCCAACAGATACATGAAAAAATGCTCAACCTCACTAGTCATCAGAGAAATGCAAATTAAAACTACACCGAGATATCACCTAACTCCAGTCAGGATGGCCATCATCAATAACTCAGAAAACAACCGATGCTAGAGAGGATGTGGTGAAAAGGGAACACTTCTATACTATTGGTGGGAGTGTAAACCAGTACAACCTCTGGAAAACAGTGTGGTGATTCCTAAAAGATCAAAAAATTAACCTCCCATACAACCCTGCAATCCCTCTGCTGGGAATATACCCAGAGAAATTCAAATCGATCGCTCTATGAAAAAGATACCTGCATACACATATTTTTTGCAGAATTATTCACAATACCAAAAACATGGAACCAACCGTGCTGCCAATAAAAAGAGCACTGGATTTTTAAAAATTGGTATGTATACACGATGGACTATTACGCAGCTGTAAATAAGGACACAACTATGAACTTCACAGCAACTTGGATGGACTTGAAGGCTATAATACTGAGTAATCTATCACAGAAACAAAGAACCGGGTATCACATGTTCTCACTCATAAGTGTTCCTTGAACACCTATCATAATACTATAAGAAAGGGATTGGTAGAAGTGAGAAACTGCCAGGGGAGGGCAGAGGCAGGATTGGCAGTATTGGGAAACTGCCAGGGGAGTGGGCTCACCTTATCAACAAGGGTACCTGCATAATGAACACTTGTATACAAACCCTGAATCGTTCCCCACATATTTAAAATAAAAAAAATTTTAAAAAAGAATCCCATTAAAGGAGACCATCCAATGACATGAGGAGTAAGAGGCATTCAGGACCAGATCATCAAAGCTTTAGCAAAGAAAACACTCAAAGTCAGGAAAACAGCCTGAGCAGGACCTTCAATCCATGCTGCCCGAGATCAAGAAGCACAACTCCCTGAAGAGCCCAGGGAAATGCCTTTGCCAACTGCTATCTTGCCACATTCTACTTGTCACTGGTTTCCAAGCAACAGGCATCAACAACAGACTTTCACCAATCAGACCTACCTGGGGTCTTCAGACTCCCACAGAAGGAAAGCCTGGGGCTACACACAAAGCAGCCTCCAAAGAAATGAGGACTGCAGAGAAGTAGACGTTAAGATGCCCTTCTGTGATCTTGACATCCTGGAAGCCAGACTTCAGCACCCCGGTTACGGGTTACGTGGGAAGGAGGTCAAGTTGTAAAAGTCTTCCTCTCATCTCCTAATGAGCAAGGGGAGGGAGAAAGAGAGGTGACCAGGTATGTTTGAAAGGCACTAAATTGTGGCGCAAAGGTACACGTTCCCCTATTCCTAATGGTCAGGTTAATACAATGACAGTGACTGTCTAACTAAAGAAAATAATAATTCTGAATTTTTGCCATGGAGTAAAGTGGACAAAAGAGATACTCAACATCAACAAAACTTAATAAAAATGTTCTTTGATCCTGGGCTATAAATCCGATAGTGAATTTACATACACAAAAACAGGGACATCAAAGATGCCATACAGACCCCAGGTTGTTCTGGGAAATAGAGAGGGACGAGGAGGCTTGAAGACCATACAATGGGGTCTAGAAAATGGACATTAAACCTGGCTCCCAGCACAATTTTTCTATAATGTCTAGATTTCATTTCTTTGAATATATTTTTTCCATACTGGAAAAATTCATGTACAGGTATAAAATTCTAAAAGTAGGTAACCAGGTTGTAGGGTTGTCTTTGAGCAAACCACTGCTAGTTACAGATGGCCCAAGCCTGTAATTCCAGCACTTTGGGAGGCCAAGGTGAGCAGATGGCTTGAGTCCAAGAGTTCAAGACCGGCCTGGGCAACATAGTGAAACCTTGTCTATAAAATTTTTTTTTTTAATATTGGACAACTATGGTGGCCCGCACCTGTAATCCAGGCGACTCTGGAGGCTGAGGTGGAAGGATTATCAACACTGGAATAAGTCGATGCTGTCATTAGCTGTGATCCTGCCACTGCACTTAAACCCGGCTGACAGAGTGAGACCCTGACAATAGCAGCACCAAAATACGTGTGCTCAGATCTTATGAAAAACAGTACAGGATAGTAAAAACAGTATCAGACTGAGAGTTGGACACCCAAATCCTCATTCTGGCTTTGACCTAACTCTGTAAAACAATGACAATTACAAACAAGTTGTGGTATATCCATATATTATTTGGCAATTAAAAAGCATGAATTAAATGCTACAACATGGGTGAAACTTGGAAACATTATGTAAAGTGAAAGAGGCCAGGCCACAAAAGGTCACATATAAATTCCATTCTATGACAGGTCCAGAAGAGGCAAATCCAGAGAGACATAACGATCAGAGGTTGCCAGGGCCTAGGGAGAGGAGAATTGGACTAGTTGCTAATAGGTACAGGGTTTTTTGGGGAGTGAAGGAAATGTTCTGGAATTAGGTAGTGGTGATGGTTGCACAACACAGCACATACTAAAACTTACTAAATGGCATGCTTTAAAATAGTAGATTTTATGTTATGTGAATTACGTCTCATTAAAATACAACAAATAACACTGGGAAAGTTTTGAGTTTATTCTTTGAGTAGACACTGTATTACAGACACTACTTCTCTAAGAACTCTCTTAACAGAAGAAGAGACAGCAGCTCAGAAATAATTAACTTGCCCAGTTCACATAGCTACTAAGTGGTGAATCCAAGTCGATCTGATTCCAAAGCCCATACTACGCCCACTATGCAATTCTGATCTTTAAATCCTTACCAACGTTGGGCTTTAGTTTCCTTATCTGTAAAGTGGATCGCCTCTCGGTTGCTTTCATGTTCTAATAATTGTGAATGCTAGTTTTCCAGGAAGAGTTCTAGAGATAAGATGGGCAAACCATTCCAACAGTATTGATCTAATGCCTGGGACGAAGCATAAATGGAAACATTCATTTTTAAGTTCAAATTGTCGTAAGCCTCCCAAATATTTACTGTTAATCTGGCAAAAATTTTTGCTGTTGCTTTTGTAAATGCACCTTTCATACTAAAACTTGAAAAACTTAATGGGTTGTATGCAGAGACCTTCTTTTCAGTACCAAAAAGGCTTGCCCATCAATTCAGAGTACAAGATCTTAAATATCTTTCCCCTTCCTTCGACCTCTCACGGAAGCGTCAGGAAACTTGGATGGTGCCTGTGACTGAGACAGTATTTTATTTCTTCCACAGGGTCCATACTTGGCAAAATGACAAAGCCCGAGGAGTTTATCTTGGGTTTATCTTGGGTTCAGCACCAGCTCCCTGTCCTCTCCTGGCTTCCTAGCCATAAATAAGACACTGACACCTTAAAGGAACTGCATGACAGGTTATTTATTCCTTCCTGGACACTGAATTTCCGAAGGACCTCCTGAAGACAAAGTGTAATGAATGAACTATGGATGCTCTAGAATCTGATGAGAAAGACTTTTAGGTAGGGGATAATTTTCTTAGAATTCTTCAAATCACCTTAAATGTGATGCCACCACATTCCTCACCCACCTGTATTTAAAGGATTTACCTTACTCTTCCAATACCCTGTGGCTATTTCATACATCCAAGTCCCTTTATTGATTATTAGGATTCTGACCCAGCAGTGAAATATTTAAACTAAACTCCAAAGTACTTGAGAAAAAAGAAATGGAATACAATTGTGATTTAGAAAAAGAAAAAGTTTTCTCTTCGTAAATAGGCATGAATGGTAACCTCACCAACATAAAATTATTTTTAAATTTTTTTCCCCCAAATTTGAGTTTTTCCTCTGGCACGTAAAATTCTTAATTTAATTAAAATTTATGTTTTGCTTAATTGAGCCAGAATTGTTTTCTGTTGCTTGCCTCACACCCTATTAGGATCACACGAATTGGAGAAGTAGGGATTTTAGTGCCATTTTACATTGTCCTTGGGTCGTATATAAGGATACAATTCTTAGAAAATTCTTAATTAGAAAGTTCCTAATGTTGGTTGCACTTGAAGAACTTAAAAAAGAATGAAGTTTTCTACCCTACTTGTACCCCAGCCTCTAATTGCTGCCAAGATTCTGAAATAATAATTATAGAATGGGTAGAAGTGGGTAGAAGCTAGGATTTTTTTAAAAAGTTTTCCAGGTAATTTTAACACAGACTTTCAGCAGTCAGTATTTGGTACATGGATTTCTTTTAAAGGGGGAGGCTAATACTATTTAATTCAATTTTTTACTACTTAAAAAAATTTAATACTAAATTTATTAATAACTAAAAAAAGACTAAAACCATTTCATCTAATTTGTATTACCAAAGTCTTTCCAATCTCTTCTTTTTCCTTTCAGACCAAATCTGACCTACTCACAAGCATCACAGGATGCATCCCTCCACACTTCTCCCAGTTAGTGGCAGCTACTTCACACAAAACCCACCAGTACTGCCTCCTCCAGCCTCCACTCTACACTTTCTCTCTGAGGGAATGCACTTTCCACCTTCCCTGCCTAGGCAGATCCTACCTGTGCACCAAGGCTCAATTAAAGAGCTGCCTCTCTCATCAGCTTTTCTCAACCCTTCCAACCTAGTGACTGTCCACAGGATCCCATGACCTAGCGCAAAAAGCATCCTCTAGGAAGCATATGACAGTTAAAGCATGTCATTAAATCGCACATTCCTCGTATTAGAATTATTTTTTTCTGTTTTATAAACCTTTTCTGTTAAACCTCGTCTCTCCAAATCTGCACTTTTCTTTAAGCAACTCGTTGGAGATGTAGTTGGTGTTTAACATCACTAAGGCTCATGACCACAGACTAAGGCGTATCATTTCCTAGGGGAGAAAATAAAACCTTACCCATTCTAGGGATACCTGTTTGTTGGAATAGTTGTGGAAACCCTTTACAGGTATTAAAATATGTCTGGTTTTTAAGCTAGTCTGAAACACAAGGTTGAAAACTCTGCCATTCTCAAAATGGCAAATCTGGAAGCATTTCACTACCCAGGGCAGAAGAGACATGAAAGACAGCACTTCTGAGTAGACAGAAAGGCATTCTCTGACTTACATGTCCCAACTTGCTCACCCAAACAACTGGAGAGTAGCTGGAAAATGGCCACAAAAAGGGTAGAGGGTGTGAAATGATTCACTAGTGGGCCGTTAGAGCTACTTTAATCAAGAAATTCAGAAATGATAGATGTCTATGGAAATCCTGATTTCCTTGCCCCCCCCAATAGACTTTCATTGGATTATAATAGAATAACTATTTCTTCTACCTGTAGTGATTCTATTTGGAGCCACTCACAGACATATAAAGTCTTTGGGGGCTATATAATAATATTGATGATGATAAGACCACTTTAAAATTATATAATGTTTGGTACTTTCTTTTCCAAAGCCCTTTGCGTACAGTTTTACTGATTTTTACATCAACTTTGTAAAGGAGGTAGCACAGATAGATTTATCTATATTTTACAAATGGGGAAATTAAGGCATTGAAAGACCAAGTGGTCTCATGAAGAGGTATGGTACCCTGGGCATTCTGGGTGCCTTAGTCTGTCAGCTGTGGAAGTATCAGGATGGCTGATACCACTTATGTTTTAGTCTAGAACTGAGGAAGTATGCTTGAATTGAATTTGCTCTAGCACCCCACATATATGGGCCTCTGATCATCACTACTCTAATGTACACCTTATAAACAAGGCCCCTGGGTCTTAGAATAGTGGAACTAGTCAAGAAGTAGAGAGTATATTTGGGCTTGGTCCTTACACATTAACACAGTAGTTTCCAAACTGTTCAAGTCCTGGCAGTCCTGATGCTGGTCGGCCTGCTCATTCTCAAAGCCTTAATTTTCTCACCCCTAAAACAAGTGATCTTGGTCTGGGATAACAGGACTACAGCAGTAGTTTTAAAATCTGACTGATTAAAAAGATAATCTTGGCCGGGCTTGGTGGCTCACCCTCTAATCCCAGCACTTTGGGAGGCTGAGGCGAGTGGACTGCCTGAGCCTGAGGGTTAGAGACCAGCCTGGGCAACTTGGCGAGACCTCATCTCTACTATAAATCAAAAATTATCCAGGCGTGGTAGTGTGCACCTGTAGTTTTGGCTACTTGAAAGGCTGAGGCGGAAGGATTGCCGGAGCCCAGCAGGTTGACGCTGGAGTGACCGTGAGTGTACCACTGCATTCCAGCCTAGGCGACAGAGTGAGACTCCAACTCAAAAAAAAAGAGATACTCTTGAGGTCTTTTATTTGAAGAAAAAAGAGGGACTGCTTTGTAAGATGACACTGGCGAGGGCTGCTCTCTGTTTCTCTCTTTTCTTTGCATCCTCCCATGGCAGAAGGTGCAGGGGAACTCTCTGGGGCCTCTCTATGGGGCACCAATCCCATTCATGAGGACACTGCCCTCAGAACCCGCTCACCTCCCAAAGACCCAATATATTGAGCTTTCTGCTGTCATATAAAATGCTTAAGAAGAACTGTTGGCTTACGATTTCTTTTTTGTGTGTGTAACAGCTTAATCGGCATGTAATGAACAATTAGCTCATTTAAATTGTACAGTCCAGCGACTTTTAGTGTTTTTAGAGTTCTGCATCCATCAGCACAATACATTTTAGGACATTTTTATAGCACTCAAAAGAAGCTCCACTTCCAATACAGCCCCCACCCCCCACCTTCCACTCCACCCCCCACGTGGTTTTCTCCCTGCCACTGTTTTATTTTGGGAAATGGGTTGGTTCTAACTTTTTTGGGAAGACTGCTTCTTAGCTAATGCTAGGTGTTTTCTTGGTCATTGCATCAGGAGTCATCCAGTGTCTGGCTTCAGGAATTATATCAGTGAATTCATTTGGTGACAGATCTATCTGTCCATTGGAATTTTCCCCTACTTTCCATCTAATGTGGGAGTTCTTAGCCTGGTGCTCGTGGTAGAATTCAGGCAGAAAGACTTGAGTGGGAAAAAAAATCATTTATTTTTCATGACCTGTATTTGAAAGTTAACATCCGCATCAAATATGAATGTAGGCAACAAACTGAAGTTGAGTTAGCTGTATCTGTGAGTTTGTCATCAATAACACTAGATACTTTCATATCACGTTACAGTTACTGCAGGTATCTCCAAATATCATCTTTGCTTACCATTATGTTGAGATTATAGTAGTTATTAGACCTGCACTAATAAGCACATGGATAACAAATTTGCTTATTTTTAATATTTTGATAACTTGGAATGAATTGTTTTCCATTATAATTGTATGCATCTTATTTTATGCACTTAATAGTCAAAATAAATATGACAAACACTTAACTTGCTTTTAATTGCTAAGTTTTCACTAAAGCATTGGTGCCTTAGTTACTTTCAGTGGTGTCCAGTGAGGTGTGGACTTTTTTTTTTAGAATTGTGACTTGTGGTTTTTAGTATGGTCATTGTGTTTCAATCACTTGTTTCAATCACTCTTGTTGATGTTTAATTTTTTCCACTGTAAACCTATGGGAATTCCTTTCTGTTGGATTCAGTGTTCTTTGTGATACGGTTCATTTGCCTTTGATAACTTCTTGCTTCTCAAGCAAGGCCAACACAGTGTCCCAGACTCATCTTGTGTGTTTCCTGCTTCAGACTTGGATTCAGTCACTCCCTCAAGGAATCTGGGTTTCCATTAGTGGGCAATGGGTCACCGTCTGGGTAGGAGCACTCAGTGTTTCTGAGTTGTTACTGCTTCAAGGACTCCTCAGTACACAGAGATAGGATATATTTTCTTCGAGGGACAGAGTTAGCAAATATTTCTTGAGAGGGGAAAAATAAATCAATGTAATGGTTTTTGATTCAAGTTTAACCGTATGAATTTTTATTTCACTTACTGGAGTTTATACTTGTATATCTTTTTTCTGATTGAAAACCTTGGTTCCTCAAGTATTTATTTGCATTGGCTTACTACATGTATTAAACAGTTTTAAAATAATAATGTCAGTATTACCACTAATTGACTATTGAGTTTAGTTTAAATGTTTGCTGTGGCATTTTTATTAAAGATGTACAGTCAAAACACTGTATTCCAAAGTTTGTTAAAATAACTTTTCTTTGTGGTTATATCACTAAGTGGTATGCATTCAGATTAATTCGTTTTCATTCTTTAGGAATGCTTTTTTATATTGCAAGTTTTATTCAGAAGTGTCGTTTCCATCTTTGTCCCTTCAGCCTCACTCTTTCCTTCTCCTATTGTTAATTCTTAAAAACTTACTATGGAGTTTATCTTTCCACATATATTCATATGCTTGCCCCTGTTCTCCATATACAAAAGGGAATATACTCTATGCTGTGTGGCATCTTACCTTTTACACATATGTCTTGAAGATTGTTCTCTGCCACTATGATATGAAGATCTTTTATGGCTGCATCGTATTTCATCACATGGTAGACATATCTTAGGATATTCATCCAGTCCCTTATTGATGGGTTAATGGATTGGGTCCAAGCTTTTGCAGCTGCAGATTATGTCACAGTAACAATATGCATATATTGTTTCATATGTATGGGGATTTTTCTTTAGATTTCTTAGAAGTAGGTTTATCAAATTAAAGGTATGTGTTATTTTTCTAGATCTTTCAATTCCCCTTAGAGAAGATGGTGTTATTTTGACATTCCATTACAGTATGAGAATGTGTGTTTCCTGTTTCCTTCATCTTTGCCAACAATATGTGTTGTCAAACTTTTGGATATTTTTTAGTCTGAGAGGTAAGCTTTAGAAAGTTATAGTAAAATATGCATAACAGCATTATCTATTTAACCATTTTTTAAAGTGTATAGTTCAGGGGCATTGTGCAGTCATTACCACTGTCCATCTCTGGAACTTTTTTGTGTGTGTGAGTCAGGGTCTCCACACCAAGGCTGGAGTGCAGTGGCACAATCATAGCTCACCGCAGCCTCCTTCCTGGGCTCAAGCAATCTTTCTGCCTCTGCCTCCTGAGTAACTGGGACTGCAGTATGTACCACCACACACAGCAAACTTCTATTTTTTGTAGAGATGAGGTCCCACTATATTGCCCATACTGCTCTTGAATTCCTGGGCTCAAGCAGTCCTCCTGCCTCAGCTTCCCAAAGTGCTGCCGGGCCCATCTTCAGAACTTTTTTTATTCATCAAACACTGAAATCCTACCCGTTAAACAATAACTCTCCATTCCTTCCTCTCCACAGCCCCCGAGAATCACTATCGCTAAGGTTTTGACTATTCTACCTACCTCATATAAGTGAAAATCATACAGTATTTACCTGCTTGGGACTGGCTAATTCCACTCAGCATCATGCTATCCAAGTTCATCCAGGTTGTAGTAGTCTAGTTGTGACCACTCTGAAGTGACATACAGTCATGCTTGCCATATCCTGCTTGCTAGAAATAAGTCCTTAAGTCTAGCCTACATGCAAGAGGACAGGCTTACAAGAGAGTAAGAATTCCAGGAGGCAGAGACCATTGGGGACTATCACAGAGGCTGCCTTCATACAAAGGAAGATAACTTTTTTTTAACAATCTCTTATTTTTTGGCTTCGCTTCTGTATTCTTTTTGATGACAAATTACATTCTCATTGGTTACCTTAGCTCACTGGAATGAGTAGAAATGGTCAATGATGACCTCCAGACTTCTGTGTAAAAATCAACCTGAGAATGTAACTTGATCTAAATGTAGTACACACACTTGTCACTCCTCTGTAACTGTTAGCAGCAAGGAAAAGTTATTCTCCAATTCTCTTTTTCTTTTTTCTTTTTCTTTTGAGTTGGAGTCTCACTCTGTCGCCTAGACTGGAGTGCAGTGGCCGCTCCCGGCCACCGCAGCCTTGACCTGCTGGGCTCTGGCGATCCTTCCACCTCGGCCTTCCAAGCAGCTGAAACTACAGGTGCACGCTACCACATCCGGCTAATTTTTTTATTTATTGTAGAGATGAGGTCTCGCCAAGTTGCCCAGGCAGGTCGCGAACCCGCGTCCAATTTCTTATTAATTTGACATTTAAGAAGAGCTCAGTGTTAAATGCAGACTTGACATTTTTCTTGTTGTCTTCTAGAGCATACATAATAATGCCTAGCACCAGATTTCAGGTATTGTGTTGTAAATGCTCACCTATCCAGTGATATGCTAACTTCATTCTTAGCTCTTTATATGTTGTTAAACAATTTAAAAAATAACCTTGATGATTGACTTGCAAATATTCTTTTTGGAAATTAAAATAGATTACATATCCTATTTTGCCCTATGACATATAAGATACTTCCAGAATTCTTAATTTACTAGAATCCTACTTGTGAAAGCCAGAAGTCTACCTCTTTATGTAGATGAGAAAATAGAGAGCCAGAGAGGGTATTAAATGACTTGCTGAAAATTCCCTAACAGGTCTTACTAGTAACTGGGGCCAGCATTCAGGTCTGTCAACATTTGATCCAGCCTAATACATTTTACATGTCAGTGACCTGTTTTGTGGGAAAATTTTTATTAATTCTATTCTTGTGACAGATCTATTCTGATTTTATATTTCTTTTTAAGTCAGTCTTGGTGATTTGTATCTTTCTAGGAATCTAAATATTTTGTCTAGATTGTATAATTTATTGACATAAAGTTGTTGTAGTATTCTCTCATAGTCTTTTTAATTCCATAGTGTTGGAAGTGAAGCCCCCACTTTCATTTTTTATTTTGGCACCACGCTACCCCTCTTTTAACCATAAACTTGAGAGCTTTATGGAATGGATCAATGAGGATAGCCTCAAAAAATGAACATGTGAACTCTTCACCAACCCATTAGGGATTCAGGACTCCCAGAGCCCCACGGTGGCGTCCAGCCCGTTAGTTCGCTGTGGATTGGAGGCTGCGAGCGAACCTGAGCTGGTGGACACCATGGAACAGGCTCGCCGTAGGTTGCTTCCTTGGGAACCAGGGGTCTGTGGCCACCACGGTGCACCTGAATGCAATATGCGACACAACCATGCATGGCCTTGTAGCCCAACCTGCACTCCTTGTTGGATGGAGGCCTCTATAAATGTCAGTTAGGTCAAGTTGGAGTATAGTATTGTTCAGCTCTATGTGTCTTAATGGTTCTCTGTATACTTCTATGAATTATTGGCATGTAGCCTTCAACTACTATTATTGTAGTGTCTATTTCCTTTTTCTATTGTGAACTTTTGATTTCTGTATCTTGGGATTTTGTTGCTAAGTGTGTATGTATATGTTTATAATTGTTATATCTTCCTGATTGTTGACCTTTTTTTCATTATGAAATGTCCATCTCGGTCCCTCTTAGTTTCTTTTACCCCGAAATCTGTTGTCTTATATTAATATATCTTTTCCAGCTTTCATTTTATTAGTTTTTGCATGCTGTATCTTTTTCAGTCTTTTAAGCCTATTTGTAATCTTGGAATCTGAAGTATCTTTCTTGTGACAGCATATGGTTAGACCTTCTATCCAGTCTTGCCATCTCTCTTTGATTGTAGAATTTAAACTATTCATGTTTAATGTAATTATTGATAGGGTTGGATTGACACCAGCCACTATGCTGTTTGTTTTCTATATGTCAAAATGTTCTTTTGGTACTTCCCTTTCTGCTTTTTGTGGTAAACAGAAAATTATACCATTTTAAATTATTCTTTTTTGTTTGTTTGTTTCCAGAAGAGAAATTTAATCTAATTTACATACTTCTAGATACATCAATAACCAAAATGTGGCCACTGAAAAAAGTTAAAAGGTTAATCAGCTCCCAGTTTCTAGCTGGCCCAGGATTGCAAAATAAAAAGATCCACGTTCCTTATTCTCTACACAAAATGCGTTTTTAAAAAAGTGAAAGGTCTAGGGAGCTATACATAGAAAGCAACAGTGAAAAGTGGAAGGGGGGCAGGAGTGGGGGAGGAGAGTCCCACTCCACCCTTCCAGGCCCTGGAGCCCCTGAGGTTCTTGAGAGGCCTTGACATGGCAGGAGCCAGCTGTCAGCTCTGAGCTCTTCCCAGCTGGGAAGGCCCCTCTGGTGGGGCAGCCAACAAGGATTTCTGTGGCACTGTGGGCTCAGTGGGGGGCTCCCAGGCCCCATCGGCCCCACAGAGGGAGCATAGCTTCCCCTGAGCAAGCACCATGGCATGATGTGGTCATGGTTGCTCAACTCAGGAACTGGAGGGCGTGTGTGTGTTCATATGCATATGTGTTTGAGAGGATATTCATGGAGGTGAGAGGGAACCAGGGGTCTTTGCAAATGGTGACGGATGGCAGACATAGACCTGTCTGGTTGCTAGAGTGCTGTCGGGGAGTGCCATCCTCCCCTGTGACCAGATTGGCTACCACCAGAGACCTGGCTGCTACCCCTGCTGGACCAGGTGGGCATGGGCTGAAGGAAGACACCCTGTAGCCCCAGAGTCCTCAGGCTGGGGGAAGGGCAGCTAACTGGCTCCTGACCTCCCAGCTGTAGTGTGCCCAACCCCCAAGGGGTGCCGGTTTGAGGTTTTGGCTTGCTCCTTTGGAAACAGAAAAGACAGAGGGAAAAGAGGGAAGAGGACACAGTGGAGGAGGAAGAAGAAGAGACCGAGGTGGGACAAGAGGGGATCTGGAATGTTTTTGTGTTAGGGAGCCTCTGCCACTGCTGTCTGTGCCTGCGGGGCGGGGACTCCTCAGGTGGAGGGTGTGCTTTGGAGAAATTCATCTCCAGGATGTGCCGCTGTAAGTGCCGCACCCATTCTTCCTGGATGGAGAGAGGGCCCTGGAATTCCACCTCACAGAATCTGCACTTGAGGGTGTAGATGTTGCCAACAAACTTGACGAGTGATGTCTGAGGGGGCCGGGGCACCAGTGAGGGGACCCACCGGACGCAGGGTGGTGGTTGCCGCACCTCCTCCAGTTTCTGTTGCAGCTCATTGGCCTCCTCGGCCCCCCCACCGGGCTGCAGAGGCAGCTGGAGGGCAGGCTTGTCAGCGCTCAAATTTGTTGATGTTCTGCCGCTGGTACTCCTTGGCCTTCACCATGCCTGGCGGGCTGGCTGCCAGAGGCCGCTCACCACCATCAGTTGCCCCGCCGGCCTCAGGGCCCGGCTCCCCACCAGCACCACGGCCAACCATGGCCAGGCCCCCAGGTGTCAGCCTCAGGGGTGGCCGCTTGTCACCATCATGACCATGGGTGGTGCCGTGGAACTTGGTGAAGGGGCAACCACCCTGGATGTAGCTGCAGTAGGCGCCCACCTTCTGGGGCCGGTGCTTGATCCACTCACTCCACGTCCCGATGGGCAAGCCGTTGACACACCACTCGGTCATGCCAAACCGCCGCAGGTGCGCCTGTGCATGACAGGCCAGAGCCTTAGAGTTTTCAAAGCAAAGGCCACACAGCTCGCAGCAGGCCTCAGTGGAGGAGTGGGAGGTCTTCTCATGGAGGGTCTTTGCCTTCAAGGGCAGTTCAGTCTGGATGTAGGTCTTGGTCTTGACCTCTGCTGGGAGAAGGCGATCCTCCTGCGGGGGTCGTTTGGCTGCCACCAAACCCAGGTAGCCAGTGGCTGAGGGCTTGGCCCCAGTGATGGGCGTCAGGCTGAGCTCACAGGGAACCTGGGTCGGCCCTGCACCTGGCTTGCCCGGCCGACTAACCAGGGGTGACAGCAGCAATGGGGACTGCAGGGGGCCCGTCCTCAGCCAGGGCAGGGGCAAGGTCTCCAGCTGGCTGCTGCTTCTTGATGAGACATGGCTTGGACTTCTTGAGGATCTCACAGCGCAGTGATGGGTGAGCCGTGGACGGACCACTCGGTCACGGCCATCTGTCGCAGGTGGGAGCAGGCGTGGCTGGACAGGCCCTTGCGGTTCTCGAAGAACTGACCGCAGAATTCACAGCAGATGTCGCGGACCGGCTCTGCCCGGGACGACAGGTTCAGGGGTGTCATGTCTTCCCGCGGTGCACCCCAGGGACCCTCAGATGGGTGTGGCTCCCCATGAAGGGCCCCTGGCAGCATCTCCCACTTGATCTCCACCTGCGTTTGTTCAGGCTTCAGCTTCTTGGGCAGGGAGGGTGTGGGAGACCTGGAAACATCTTCCGGGCCGTGGGAGGAGAGGCAGTTGGTGAGTGGTCCAGGAGACTGCCTGGTGGCGGTGGTAGCTTCTTGGCCAGGGGTGAGATGTGAAGGTCTGAGGGGCTGCGGGCTTCTAGTGAGCTGCCAGGACCTCTGCTGCCCATCACCTTGGCCAGGGTGGGGCTTTTGGGCTGGGGCCTGGCGGGTTAGGGGGTCCGCCAGGCCGGGACTGGGTTCCTCTCTTCAGGATTTCCCGCAGCATGTCAATGGGTGAGCCATTGAAATACCACTCGGTCAGCCCATCTGCCGCAGGTGGGAAAGCGTGTGGCTTCAGAGGCCCTTTCAGTTCTCCAAGCACTCGCCGAACTCACAGCAGTTGTCTCATGCTGGCTCTGGGCCCGAGGTGAGGTTCAAGGGCCCCTCATCCTCAGACTGAGGCCACTGTGCCTTTGGGGAGGCTGGCCGGGGGCTCGGGGATAGCTGGGGGCTCTTGTCCTCAGGATTCTTGGGGGTAGGAGAGCTCGCCAGGGCCAGCAATGCCTTCTTGAGGAGCGGAGAGCTGGGTGGGTGGCCCAGGCCCGTGGCCGAGAAGCCGGGAGGTGCCTTGATGGCTTTGTTGACAACCGGTGCATCCAAGGGCTTGGCCAGGGTGAGCAGGCTGGGCCGGGACCCCCGGAGACCACCTCCTTCAGAGAGCTGGACTTCTAAGCCAGGCCTGGGGGCAGCCCAAGGTGAGCGTCGGGCAGGCCCTGCTGCTTCACAAGCTCATAGAGGAGGTCGCTGGGCGCACCGCTGCTCTCCAACTCTGCTACTCCCAGCTGCCGCAGGTGGTAGCGCGCGCGTGGCTGGACAGGCCCTTGCAGGTCTCAAAGCAGGCACCGCAGACCTCGCAGGTGGTCAGGCTATGAGACTTGAGGTCCGGCAGCTCCTGTTTGCTGCCATGAGGAACCTCTGCAGCCACTTTGCTGCTCAGCCGACTGGCCACCTGTTCCAGGGCCCCAGAGATAGGCAGGCTCTTCTTAGGGAGCGGGGGGGAGCCCAAGTCCATGGTCACCATTGCGTTTTCCTCAGAACCCAGGCCTGTGGAGTTGGGGAGACAAGCTCAGCCCTGGTGAGATTCAGGCTGCCTACCCACAGAAGAACTGAGAGAATGGCCCTTCTTCATCTTTTGTGCCTGCTCTCACTCTGGGAAGCGGCTCACACCAGGAAAGCTGAGGCCCCACTCATAATCCTCAGCACTAGTGTAACACAGGGACACTGAGGCTGCCCAGACAGCAGAGGTTAGTAGCAGTTTCAGGTTAGAAGACGCAATGCAAGTCTGAATCAAGACTCTCATCCTGGGGGACCTCAGAGAAAAGATCTCTCTGGGCAAAACTTGTGAGGGGGAACTACTGTCCATCTTGAGGGAGAGGGTGGGGGCAGTCAGAAGGGAGATTCAACAAAAGAAGACCAGGGTCAGGAGGCTAGAGAGGCCACACAGAGGTAGGGAGCCAAGGAAAGGGAGGTGGCTCCGCAGGACTTGTTAGGAATCTCCACCAGACGATACAGCTAGGGCTGGGACCGCATACACAGTAGGGGACCTAGGGGACTGGGAGTGGTCTACTCATTACAAACTGAGCCCTAAGTGGGGTAAAGTGAGAACCTGGAGCCTGGACGAGTTAGGGACAGGGAGAGTGGGAACCACAGAACTTTGTGTGAAGTTTCTAAGGCATGTATCAGGTCAGGAAGCTCCCCTGAGTGAGGAGCATGAGGGCAGAAGGAATAAGGGTGAATTTTCATGGTCTAATTTTCCACAAAAAGGGGAAGCCTGTTGAGCCCCAAAGTTAGAGTTCAGAGCATGGCGTGGGCTCTGAGGATGAAGGAACTGTGTGTCAGAGGAGAACTTGGAAGCGCGCGGTGGAATGTGATGGGGCAGAGTGCCGGGAAGGTCCCCTGCTCAGTTTGAGTCCCACAGAGGCAAGAAGTAGGCACCGGGGACTGGGACACCGAGGACTTTGTCAAAGTCTCCGGGTAGGGTGGGTGCGTCTGTCAGATCCGGCAGAGCCGAAGTGAGTTTCCGCGCTGTGCGGGCCGGAACCGTGTCGCGGGAC